>NC_134861.1:67090995-67245995 GCF_049852395.1 Peromyscus maniculatus bairdii
CACAGGGTAGTTCTATAAGGTCTTCCCATCTTCTCTCCACAGCAGTGTAACAAGGGACAAAGCGCAGAGCCTCAACTTTAGGGAAGACATCCAGACATACTCGATGTCATAGAAAAAAAAATAACATTCATTGAAACTTCTTTTCTCTAAGTTAGGAAGCATTTGATATTGTTGAAAAGGCAACATAAAAAGAAAAAGGAAAAGACCAGCATTCTTCAAAAGAAATGAATTCTAAGTAATCAATAGATGTAAGAAATAATATCCTTTCTTTCATCTTTTAAATACATACATACATACACACACAAACACACACACACACACACACACACACACACACACACACACACACACACCACATATATCTACACTTATTCACAAAGACAATTAGGCTGACAACTATAAAAAATAGACTTATTCCAAAATGCAGCAATCCCAAACTCAGTGATTTAAAAACAAACAAACAAACAAAAAAACCCCACAAAACTCCTGGTCAGTACTAGACCACCCCCAGGGCATCCCTAAGGCCCTGGACCATCTCCTGCCCATCCCTGAGGCCATGTAACCTAGGAAGAGACAGAGCTAAACAAGGTAAAAAGTGAATAAATGCCTTGTATTAAATGTGTTATTAAAAGATTAGAAAATAAAATGATAATAATAATTACTAATAGAACAAAATGATGCCACAATTAAGTTGGAAGAGAGAGAAATTGTATGTGCTGGTTCTCATTCTACAACCGAAGACAGTCTTTAAATACTAATTGACCTGAGGCTAGAGAGATGGTTCAGAAGTTAAAAGTACTAGCTGCTCTTCCAGAGGATGCAAGTTCAATTCCCAGCACCCACTTGGCAGCTCAAACCTGTCTCTAACTGCAGTTCCAAGGCTTCTGACACTCTTACACAGACATACATGCAGGCAATCCACCAATGCACATAAAATATAAATAAATTATATATTAAAATATACTCTTCGAATGAATAAGCCAAAATAGAAAATAACATATTACTCACCACTATAAAAACTTCCAACAGAACTAGAATTGGTTAAAATTTAAGATGACACTAAGTGGGGAAAGCTTCTCCTTGTTATTTTACTTTTTATGATCCACATGAATTCTTCTGGTAATTCTAATTTAAATATTTTAGAAAAGCATGCAGAAAGCTTTCATTATGTGAAATACTTTTTTCATTAAGTGAAATGAGCCCTAGATTAACTGAAATAAATGAGAATTCTTTTTTCCAAGAAAAGGTAATAAGAAAAGAATGTATACTTGTGTAATATTTATCTTGATATAAGCTTAAACTTCTAGAAACATCCTAAGAACAATAGGAAAAAATCCTGTTTTCATCACATTTTGCCCATTGTCTCAATCCCTTGAATCTCTTCCTTTTCTGGATTGTTCAAGAGTATGTCACAGATTTGGATTTTAATAATCAGTTCTTAAGAGCAATGGTATTTCTCACACAGTCATAGCATAGTTAGCCATATTAGGATATTTAACACTGATACATTGTTTTGTGATACCTCAGTAAAACCCCCCACTCTATCCCCTACAGACAAAGAGAAGCTTAAACCAGGATTCTTAAGTGTAGATAAGAACTTACACCCCTTTTCCCCAGGTGGCTGTATCTGCTACAGGGACTTTGAAAAACACAGTCAGGATATTCGACCAAAAGACTAAAAAGGGAGGCGGGTTAAAATAAATTATATGGTCTGTGCCTTTAAGAACTAGCCTCACAAAGAAAGGGGAGCGCTCCTTCCAACCTCCCTGCTGTGAGTGAGAGATTTGGAAGAGCCTCCCTGGAGGCTTATAAACTTAGAAAACACCTTACTTTTGCATTCTGTACCTAAAGTCTCCAGTGGTGGCTTTGGGGACATGATCTAGGCACAACAAGACCCTCACTCTATTGTCTCAAAAAGAGGGCCTTAGACAAAGATATCTCAATATAGATAGACCCAGGCCAGTTTCAAGTCCCCAGAAATGATGGCACCAGCCCCAGGAACAAAAGAACAGAGTCAAGATGTCTGATGGTAACCAATTAACCACGAGATGCCCCTCTCCGGAGATAACATGACCAGACCCTGGAGAGGAGTTGTAAAACTCCTGACAGGGCAAACAGATAAGCTAGAATAAGATAAAGTCCAGGCCCAGGAAAAACTGGACCAATCAAGGATGGACCCATACTAACCCCCTCCCCTCTAAGAAATTTTATGGGTTTTGCCTATAAAAACTAACTTCCCCAAGAAAGAGTAACTCTTCTCTGCCTCACTTGAGATGGCTTGAGTTGAGTTCCCTGTCATGACTTGTAACAGATAAACCTTGCTTTTGCATTCTGGTATGCTCGTCCTTGGTGGTCTCTCTGGGGGTTATGATCTGGGCATAACAGTTTTTATCAGTCCCGAGGTTTGCAACCAAATTTCCCCATGTCTCAGTATTACCTTTTTTTAACCTCATAAATAATATTATTTCTGTAATGTGTTCATAACTTTTCTTTTTTTAAGGTTTTTTATTCATTTTACATACGTGAATACCTAACTGCCAGTATTGTCTTTTAAAGCCCCCAGTATCTGTTTTTTCTACCCCAGCATCTAATCTATGCTCAAAAAGAATAGTCTGAGATCATGTTTCTTGGACAGGAAACAGCATATAGGTCTTTCATGACTTTAAGCTTTTGTGAAAGACCAGAAGAGCTGTTTCATAGACCATGACTCTGTTTGAGTTTGTCATTTTTCCTCATGTTGAGATTGAGGCTATGCGTTTTTTGTGGGACTATCACAGAAACTGTGCTTCAGTTCATCCCATCAGATAGTCTGTGGTGCCCCTTTTGCTTCCTTACTGATGATGTGATCTTTGATCGTCTACTGGGGTGAAGGTCTGCAGGTTTCTCTTTTGGAAGGTAGAGTATGTGCCTGTGAGGTTACTCAAGAATTCTCTTGACACTCTGTAACTATATTGTTCCTTATCAGACTTTCATCCACCAGTTTTATTATAGCAATATGGTATTTTGCTAAACAGTGGTGGCACATACTTTCAAACACAGCACTTGGGAGGCAGGCATATCTCTGTGACTTCAAGTCCTGCCTAGTCTACAGAGTGAGTTCCAGGACAGCCAAGGCTACACAGAGAAATCCTGTCTTTAAAAAGAAAGAAAGAAAGAAAGAAAGAGAGAGAGAGAGAGAGAGAGAGAGAGAGAGAGAGAGGGAGAGAGAGGGAGGGAGGGAGGGAGGGAGGGAGGGAGAGAGAGAGAGAGGAAGGAAGGAAGGAAGGAAGGAAGGAAGGAAGGAAGGAAGGAAGGAAGGAAGGAAGGAAGGAAGAAAAAAATGGTATTTTGAATGATGCCATGGGATAATGCTTTTGTACACTGGTTTAATAAAATTCTAATTGGCCAGTAGCCAGGCAGAAAATATAGGCAGGATAAACAGACTAGGAGAATTCTGGGAAGAGGAAGGCTGAGTCAGGAGATGCCAACCCGCCATCTAGGGAGTAGCATGTAATGGCACACAAGTAAAGCCACGGAAAACGTGGCAACATATAGATTAACAGAAATGGGCTGAGTTTAAGTGTAAGAGCTAGTTAGGAGTAAGCCTGAGCTAATGACTGAGCAGTTTTAATTAATATAAGCTTCAGTGTGTTTACTTGGGACTGGGCAGCTGTGGACTGGGCGGGATACAGAAAAATTTCCAACTACAGAAGAGTAAGAGATAATAAGGATGTTTTGACAAATAAAATCCTTATTCTTATGTTAGTACTTAAGAACATTCAGTAAACATCACATATAGGGACAAAGGAACTGCCCATTGTGTATACATTACCATTTATTATCATGCATGTATTACTGTTTATAATTTTAGAATATTTTCTCTCAGCAAACATCAGTAATTCAAAATGTTTAGTAATTCTACTAAAGGTTGCTAAATAATTGTCTCTAGTCACACTTCAGTGAATCACTATGATACTAAATCAAAGGTTATGGTAAAGTTTTTATTTGCACTTTGAAAAGGATTTGTGCTATTTATCTTATCAATATGAGTGCTGGGTAATTATGTCCTCTGTTTACTAACAATTAGTAAACAGAGTGATGTCACATCACAGGAAACAAAGATAAGAGACCCAAATAAAAAGATCTGTATTCCCAACTGTGAGTCTCGGGAAAATAATAATTAAAAATTAAAAAAAAAAATAGATCCTCAGCTCTGTAGCAGAAAACCCACTGCGGTCTCCCTTTCCACTCTGACTCTATCACTAATATAGCGCAAAGATCTTCTCTCCAAACCTTCCTTCCCCCAACTCATCCCATTATACCAGCCTCCAACAACAGTAGGCAAGTACTGGAGCACTGGGAACATACCAGGCCAGCAAAACAATACAACAGCCCCTAACTCCAGGATACACCCCCAAGCTAACCCACAGGCCATGGCTGCCAAAAAAACTAGGTGGGTTGTGTGCAGAACTTCTCTCTCTGATCCAATCCCCCAGTCTCATCCCCAGTCCTGAAGCAGAACACACTTGGCAGTCTTCCTTGCCCCCTCCTATCCTCACGCCCATCTCACAGATCCCCCTTTCTGTACTCTCTCCCCTACTTGTTGCTTTTACCCAGTCTCCAACTCAAGCAGGCACTCCCTACTAACCACAGGCCACACCTACCAGAAAACTAGGTAGGCTGCCCACAGACCTTCTCTTCTCTCACTGTTTTCCAAGTCCCAATCCCACAGTCTCATCTCCAGCTCTATGGCAGAATACACTTGGTAGTCCCCCTCTCATCTCCCATTGATCACATAGACACTTCTTCCTTTTCTAACTTTTTCCCTACACTTATTGCTTTGCCTCCCACCACAGTACCAGCAGGTACCCTCATCTAACCCTAGGGCCACTCCTTGCAGGGCAATAAGCAGTCTGAAGGCAGACCCATAGTTCTCCTATGGCTCCTAAGATCCAATCCCCCCACCAAGTTTTATCCCCAGTTCTGTAGCAGGAAATATGTTGCCTCTATATAATAATGATAATGATAATGATAATAATAATAATAATAATAATAATAATAAGTAGTAGTAGTAGTAGTAGTAGTAGTAGTAGTAGTAGTAGTAGTAAAAACAACCAACTGGTCAACCTCCTCCGTTATACCAAAAAGGCAACCAACTGGTTGACTTCCATAAATTTTGCGTTACATGCATTGAAAAAAAAAGTCTTTCTCCTTTTCCTCTCTGACCTCATCCCAAAGGGATCACAAAGACCTTCTACTCCAACCTCCCTTCCCCTCAGATCATTCCAGTATTCCAGCCTCCAACACCAAAAGGCATTCTTTGTGAAAACACCAGTTGAGCAGTCCAGGAAAACAGGCAAAACACACAACCATCACATTCTCCAAAATTCCAGAAAGGAAACAGAAACCAAAGAACAAAACTCCCACTTGACAAAGATAAATCCAGAAATCAGCCACTAGACATATAATCATCCCAAATCCGGTGCCTAGATGCCAGGGGGGGGGGCAGAATTAATAACAGTCAGGGCAATATGTCTCCACTACAGCCAGGCTATCTTGCTGCAGTAGGCCTTGAAAATTACAACATAGCATAAGAAAAAAAAAATCAGAATTGTAAGAAAAATACCTTAGCAAAGTAACTGGATGCAAGATTTAATTCACAAAAAAATCAGTAGCTCACCTGTATACAAATGACAAATGGACTGAGAAAGAATCCTGGGAGATAACATCTTTCATAATACCCTCAAATAATATAAAATATCTTAGGGTAACTCTAATGGGGTAAGTACAAGACTTGCATGAAGAAACTTCAAGTGTTTGAAGAAACAAATTAGAGATGATATCAGAAGATGGAAAGATTTCCCATGCTCTCATATCGGTAGGATTAACATAATAAACATGTCCATCCTACCAAACGCAATTTACAGATTCAATGCAGTCTCCATCAAAATTCCAACACAATTCTTCACAGACCTTGAAAATACAATTCTCAGTTTCCTGTTGAAAAACAAAACAAAACAAAACAAAACAAAACCCAGGGTAGCTAAAACAATCCTGAACAATAAAAGAACTTCTCTTTTCTTCCTACTGAATTGCCTTGTCCAACCAGGATAGGTTGATGCTTAATCTTACTGCATCTTGTTATGCAGTATTAGGTTAATTATCACTGGGAGGCCTGCTCTTTTCTGAAGATCAGCCAAAGAATATGCCAAGATCATCAGAAACAATGGTCTGAATGGCCCTTTGTAGGAAAGGCAACTGGGAAATGTCCCCTGCAGAAACCTCTGCTGCTGGGAAGATGGAGGGCTGCTTTAGTGATGTTTTCTCAGACAATCTCAAGTTGCCTCTGTTCTAGATGATCTATGACTACAAAGCCTGAAGTCCAGGAATGTATCCAATGAGCCCCTATGTGCTAGCTCCAGCTGATAACCTCTCACAAAGGAAAAATTACTGTGTTTCAAGGAAGTCTCAATGGGTATACAAAAGACACTTAAGGGCAAACCCCATGCCCAGCAGTACATGGCCAACAAAAAACAAACTCAGTTGTCTTTTGGGAGATTCTTGTCTCATAATGCTTTGTCTTGTCATTTATTTTTTAACCTTACAGGTCTTCTGCTTATATACTATAGTTTCTGGTTTTGAGTTTTTAAGGGATTTCTGTGTGTACAAATGTGTGTATCAGTGTCTGTATGTATGTCTTAAGCTTTTTCTTTCTTTCTTTTTTTCATGTTTTTGTTTGTTTTGTCCTATTCTGATTTGTTTTTACTTTATCTTATTTAATAATTATCATTACATTTTAGATGCCAAGTTTTTTTTAATTAATTTATTTATTTTACATCCCTGCCTTAGTTTCCCCTCCCAACTCTCCGCCCAGTCCCCCCCCTCCCTCCTGCCTTCTGTTCCCATCCCCAACCCACTCCTCCTCAGTTTCTGTTCAGGAAAGGGCACATCTTCCCTGAGTATCAACAAAACATGGCATATCAAGTTGCAGTATGACTAAGCACCTCCTCATGTATTATGACTGGGCAGGGTGACCCAGTATGAGTGGTAGGGTCCCAAAAGCCTGTAAAGGAGTCAGAGAGAGCCCCTGTTCCTACTGTTAGGAGTCCCACAAAAGGAGCATGCTACATAACTGTAACATGTATGCAGAGTGCCTAGGTCAGTCCCATGTAGGCTCCCTGGTTGTCAGCTCAGTCTCTGTGAGCCCCTATGAGTCCCTGTTAGTTGATTCTATGAGTAGATGCCAGTTTTCTAGTGAGAGGGAAAAAAAAGAAGATGTGATTTGGGTGAGTGGGGAAATGGGGAGAATCTGGGAGGAGTGGGGGCAGGGGAAACTGTAATAAGAATATATTGTATGCAAAAATCAGTAAAAAATAGCAAGAAAAATTAATTTTTTTCATATGTTCAAACATTCATGTCACAGCCTTTGGTTAAATAAAATAAACCAATTTAAAAGTTAGGAGTATTAGTTTCTGCTGAATGAAATAAAATGTTATATTTATATTGTTCAACTATCTGTCTAATTAATCTATATGTCCATGTAATTTGAAAATACATAAAGAAGGTACTACCTTTTGTTAGTTCATATTAAGATAACAGGTACTCTGCTTTGAAATATTTATTACTGTGTTTTTATCAATATCTTGATTATTGAATTTTACCAATAAAGCTGGGGTGAAAACCTGCTAGCTCAGAGAGGCAAAAAAAGCACCAAGCTGACCTTACTCCTCTACCAGCATCCCAGAAAGAGAGTTCTCTCTTATGCCATCTCAAATAAAACTCCCCAAATCAAATGTCCCTCCCTTCTACTTTCTTTGTGTCTCTCTATTCATCCTTCTGACTCCCTCTGAATCTCTACTTTTTTTTCCTTTAAATTGGTTGTTTGCCCCATCTCTTAACCTATGCAATCTCAGGGTTCACAGTGTGATCAAATATCCTGCAACATTACTGTTTTTTCAGATAATACAAAAATCAGTGCTGGTAAGGAGGTGACACATTTTATCCCAATTATAAAAAAAAAATGTAGGCTTATATGAGTTGTCACATTCACCAAATGTTTGCTGATTATTCTTATTTAATGATAAGAATTTATAGCATCTGGGAACTTAGTCAATTTGTTTCTAAATCCTACTAAAATTTGGAGTGTATAGTAATAAGCAAAACCAATAAAATCAGATTAAACTTTAGGGGACTTTCAAGCTAGAATTAATTCAATTCATTTTGCTCCAGTGTACAAAAGTAATATCCCCCAAGATCTACAGTCACAGACGTTACCAACAAATGTCAAAGCAATTATAACTAAGTTGGCCACTCTTATTGCATTGAGGAAATATTTTCAAGGGTAGGAAGGGTTAATAGAAACTAATGACAGATGAAAAAAGAAGTAAAAAAATTGATGGGAAGCATGGTATGATAATCAGAAAAACATAAAAATAAAGAAAAACATTTGCATATTGGTACCCTGGTAGTGGATAAAATTGCTCCCAGAAAACAAATGTTATTAAATAAATATCCTGGATCCAGAATAAGGACACCCCTTGGGCCAGTCATTCTTCAGGGAGGCCCCTGAGACTCCCAGAACAATACAGGCAGCAATCAGTGATCTTATTGCCCACCAGAACTAGTTGATAAAACTTTATTGCTTAAGATTCTGTGGGCTTTAGTCACAGGATGTCAAAAATCAAACTGAATTATGCTGGAAACTTCTTCTCTGCTCCTTAGCCCTCATAATTCTGGAAGGTTCTATGCAGGCTACTTGGAAAGAATTATCATCAAAATTTTTGCTCAACTGTAGACACTATTACAGTAATAGCAATGGCAAGGCAAGGAGATCCCTCTGGTGCAGCAGTGGCAAGTCCCTTTTGGTGGGAACTAGCCACTTTCCAGTTGGTTTTGATGGCTGCTCCACACAAGGGAATTTATGTCAGTCATTAAAAACATAGGGTGGTGGTTTGATTAAGAGTGTCCCCTATAGGCTCATATATTTGAATGCTTAGTCATCAGGGAGTAGCACTACTTGAGAAAGGTTAGGATGTGTAGCCTTGTTGGAGTAGGAGTGACTTTGTTGGAGAAATTAAGTCATTGGAAAAGGGCTTTGATGCTTCAAAAGCCAATGCCAAGCCAGTTCTCTTTCTCTCTGCTTGCCAATGTAGTTCTCGGGTACTTCTTGCACACCACACCTACCTACCATAATGATGATAATGGACTAAGCCTCTGAAATTGTAACTAATTATTAAATGCTTTCTTTTTTAAAAATGGCCTTGGTGAAGGTAATGAGTCTCTACGCAGGAAAAGGATACTGATTCAGACACCTAGTCAAAAGCCTACGGCTTGTGTGATCACAGGTCCTAATGGGGAGGTTGTTGCCATTGTTTTGCTAAAAAATCATGAGGTGCCTGACAAATCATCTCCTAAAGAGCAATTAAAAAATGTTTATCTTCATGGAATAATGTTGCTGCCAGCTATGGTCAGAGAAACTTTGCAGTGGTCAGTAGTGATTCATAGACTAATAATAGGTCCCAATACAGAATATAAATGACTACTGAATGCCCAGTCATAAGCAGTGTGTCTCTAACACTAACTCCAAGGCTCAGGATGCACCAAGGAGGAAGAAGGGGCAGAAAGAATGTAATGGCCAGTGGGACAGGGGGAGTGGTTTGGCTGAAGGATGAGGCTGTCATATTCTTGAACTCACAGCGGCTTTATCTGTACAAGTTCTCTTCGTTACTGAACCTGACATTGTCTTGTCATAGAGGCTGTAGGGGTTCATGTGGTTCAGGACATCACTATGGATTTATATGCAGATAATGGTTGAGGAGAGAGAGAGACATTTTCTTCGGTGATAGAGCCACTAGTGAGGAACACAGGTTCCTGTAAACAAACTACAATCCATGTTCCTGTAAACAACCCTAATGAAATGTATTAGGACACACACACACACACACACACACACACACACACACACACACACACACACACAACATACCACACAATTAGAAGGGAGAACTAGTTGAGAAGTGGAAGGAAACTAATCAGAATGGGAAGAGGACAAGGGGGCATGAATATGATTTACATGTATAAGAAAGTTATTATTCTGTATATTTAATATATGCTAATAAAAATATTAAAATAAATTTAAAAATCAAATTTTCTTAAATATAGTAATGTTTGATTACTACAATAAGGTTTATAAAGATAGCTACTTATAACTTATTACTTATCATCAATGAATTCAAGTAAAAATCACTGAGATCCTGTGGTTTTCATTTCATAAGACAATCCCTCTGTATGATTGAAAAGCTTAATCAATTTTCTGATTTGGGCCACTAGTATAAAGTTGAAGATGTCTCTAAAGTGAAAGAAAAAGAGAGGAGAGTGAAAGGGAGGATGGAAAGGACTGGCAATCTGAGAGATACTTGAATCAATGTCTTGAAAGTGGTCTTTATTGATTTGTCTAAGATTCTGGGACAGTTCTGCTTGACCTTTGTCACCACAATACACAAATCTGTCTAGGACCCTTCATGTGGTGGTTTAAAGAAGAATGGTTCCCATGGGCTCATATGTTGGAATAGTTGGTTTCCTGTCACTGGACCTGTTCGGGAAGGATTGAGAGGTGGTCTCCTTGTTGGAGGAAGTGTATCACTGGAGACTGGGTTGGAGGTTTTAAAACCTCCTCCAGTCCCTGGTAGTCTCACTACCTTCTGCTTGCAGTTTGAAATGTGGGCTCTCAACAGTGAATGGCATACTGGCATACTGTTGTTCAACCATGATGGACTCTAACTTTCTGGAACTGTAATCCCAGTTAAGCACTTTCCTTCATAAATTGCCTTGGTTACAACATTGTGTCACAACAACAGAAAAGTAACTGATACACTTGGTCTGTGGTGACCATAAGCTCTTTTCCTTCTGAAATCCTGCTCAGTTAGTGTGGTTCTGCTGCTAAGCTGATACTACCCCTGGTCCCACATCTGATTATCTCAATTTGTTCTCAGCCTCTGTGTGCCATTTTGTGCAATTTAGCATGTCAATGTAACTGGACCAGGGACAGCCTCTCCAGAAACTGTTGCCAGCATTATCAAGAAATGAATAGTCTTTCTTTGGCAATGACAAGGTTTAAGGATGTTGTATTCTTAGTGCTTCTAAAGGCATATTCCAGGCCTGTGTAGCTGCTAATGATGATAGAGACGAGCAAAGTAATAGGATAGAGCAAGACAGAAGCCTGATATCAGTTGATACCTGCTCTAGATAAACCACGCATAAGAAAGAGGTTCTTCTTTTAGGCCCTCCCACCTATAAAAATGGATAATTCCCTTTTACACTTGAATTAGTTTGAGTTGATTACTGCCATTGAGATGAAAGAGGCCTGATTTTTCCACAAACGACTTAATTAAATGTCTCCTAAATATCTAAGGTGCAAATGCAGTCTTGTAGATGTAACCAATCGTCTTATTAAATAAGAAACACAGAGCCAATACAGAGATGAAAGCCAAGAGGTCAGAGCAATAGCTAAGAGCTGAAAACCTTACCCTTCACTGTCGCTGTTGTCCTACCTCTCCAAAAGAGACCTATTTCCTGTTTGTCTGTCTTTTTATAGTTTCTGTTCTGCCTTCTCATTGGTTGTAAACCCAACCACATGACCTCCTAGTCACTGCATGTCTGTACAGACCTCCAGGTCTTCTATGGTTGGTATTGAGATTAAAGGCGTGTGTCTCCAACGCTGGCTGTATCCTTGAACACACAGAGATCTACCTAGCTCTGCCTACCAAGTGCTGGGATTAAAGGCATGAACCACCACCATCCAGCTTTTGCTATGGCTTACTAATAGCTCTGACCCCCCAGGTAACTTTATTTATTAACATACCAATCACATTTTAGTACAAATAAAATATCACCATACAGTCTTAATAATGCAAATGCCAGTCTCCTTCCACTCCACTCCTGCCCTGTTACAAGCCCTCAACCACCTGGTTTCCCTATGAAGGATAGCTTAACTTTTCTCATAAACAGGACTACACTGCTTTTTAAAATTTCTGTAACTGAAGAGCATTTTTTAATTTTCAGTTAATTTTAATAATGGGTTTTCATTATGGCATTTTCCTATACATATACCTTTATACTCATTCTTCTCCATCCTCTCTTCACTGTGTCCCCATGACTCCCTCTTGCTGGTCCTGACATATTCCCCTAAATATTCCTCTCTCATGCTCTCATGCCAAGTGGATTCCATTACCCTCCTTCCCCCTCTCCCTCTTTTAATGTCATTTCCTCCTTTTCTATAATCCTGCTCGCCCCAGCACACACACACACACACACACACACACACACACACACACACACACACACAAAGTAAAGACATTTGTATTTTATAAATATAGTTTCTGGGGAACCAAAGATCATTATCCACATTATATTTTCTGTTTGAAGAAAATCTATTTCTTAACCGACTTTCATTCCCTTGTTTCTTCCTTATTATATTATTTATTACATTCAAACCAACAAGAATGACCTAAGTTTCTTGGATATTCAGTTTTATCTCTAGAGATAATATTATACTATTTATTAGCTTCAAGGTAAATTTCCATAAATGTGAATACCAGTTCCACAGAATATCCTCATCCTATCATGTCCTGTAAAGATGGTCTTGAGACAATAACTCAGCTAACACAGGAACTAGACATCATAATCTTACACCTCCACAAACTGGCTTGGCTTTTTTGGTTTTGGTTTGGGTTCACAAAATATTTCCTAAGAGTAATAAGCACACATATATAGAGGGCCTAGGCTGTCAGTCCAGAGGCTGTGAGCTCCTATGAGCCCAGGTTAGTTGTTTCTGTGAATTCATTTGTGATGACCTTGCCCCTTCTGGCTCCTACAATATCTCCTCCCTCTCTTCAACAAGATTCCCAGAGCTGTAGTTTGGTGGGATTCCTAGTAGTGAGATCAGGGTCTGTCCCTAATGCTTGCGCTGGCTTTAGGGAACCTATTCCTCATACTTGGTTGCCTCACCCAGCCTCAATACAAAAGGAAGATCTTAGTCCTACCTCAACTTGATATGCCATGCTTTATGAATAGAAACAGAGGAGGAGTGGATGGGGAGGCAGATGGAAGGCATGGGGCAGGGGAGACAGAAAGAGTGGAGGGAGGGGAAACTGCAGTCAGAATGTAAAATAAATGAAAAAAATTTAATTAATAAATAAAAGAGTAATAAGCATAAGCAATCTATTACTAAGTCACTATGAAGCATGGATGAACAGAATATAGCAGGATGGGCTAAAATGATGTCTCAGCAATTAAGAGCTCTGGATACTTTTTCCAGAGGACCCTGGTTCAATTCATGGCACCCACATGGTAACTCACTAAAACTTTGATGTTCTCTGGCCTCCACCTGCATCAGACATGCATGTAGTGCACAGATGTAAATGGAAGTAAAACACCTGTACACATAAATAAATGAAAAGCTTAAGAAAGTATATATAAGGAAGCAAGTAATTTTCATAGATATAACATATGCTAAAATAAATGAGTACCGTGAAAATAATTCTTGTTTTATGAGGTGAATGAACTATCCCATTTTTTTTTATTTTTAAACTGTTTCTAAAATCATATCATCAGTTTAGGGTTAACACATGGACATTGTGGAGGAGCTGTGGGTAGAAAGTTCAGACAGAGTTACAGTGAGAGCAAAGACCAGCAGAAAGGGCAGGTAGAGGTACTGAAGAGGTGCTCTGACTGGAAGTGCATGAGAACCTGGAAAATGCTCAATGCAAACAGTCAACTCAATAACTGGCAAATATGATTTCATGGCTATAATGTTCAAGATAGGGGAGAGAAGTGAAAGATGAGGCGGAGCATATAAATAAATCAGAAATTATCTGTAACATCGTGTCAAGAAATTTGAATTTCATTCCGATAGCAATAGGAGGGCATTTAGGAAAATAGGGGCAGGATGCGATTCTCAACTCATCATCATAATTATTCACACTATAATGTGACAAATTGGTTTAAAGAGGTAAGAGAACTGAAGACAAGGATACCAGCTAGATGGGGATTATTCAGAATACAATAATGCAGAAGATTTTTCCCTAAAATAAGATCAGTAGAAAAAGGGGAATGCATCTAAAGTGTATTTAGTGGTGAAGAAAACTGGACATTGATTGGCTGTCTGGGGGCATGGGTGAAAGAAAGGAAGATAAGAATCAGAGGTGAGCAAGAGATTCCTGGGCCGTGAAAAACACATGACTGCCAACTGAGTCAATGATTTGCGGTCTCTGGGTCTAGCATTTATTTATGTATTGCAGGTTGAATGTTCCCTGGCTATCAATTTTCTTCCACTCAAATTATGTCTGCAGTCATACCCACCTGGTCCTTGCGGAAAATATTTATTTGACCTTCTTGCTAGAACCTAGAATTAAATATTCTTTTCATCATAATAAAAATACAAAATAAAATCTGCTATGAAAGGCTCCAATCACACTTGGAGAAGCATTACTCTGATCTGACTTTTCTGTGACATCATGGAATAAAAGCAGCCAGCCAGGTTCCTCCCTTCCACTGAGTGGTTGGCATGTCAGACCAGGAACAGGAAGCAATCAGCAGAAGAAGAGGAACACACTCCACTTCCCTCTGTGTTGTCACTTGTCAATCCTTCCTGTAGTTCTGACAACTGGCATGTTGTACAGTGTATAAAGCATGTCTCCACCATCAGCCTCATTTCCTTAGGTGGTTATTTTCTTTCCATTTTAGGACATCCTGACCTAAAATGTCAAGAATGTCAAGGTTTTCTGCTGATGGAGCTATCTTCTCTCTCTCTCTCTCTCTCTCTCTCTCTCTCTCTCTCTCTCTCTCTCTCTCTCTCTCTCTCTCTCTCTCCTTCCTGATATACACACACACACATACACACACTTTTAGAGAAAGATTTTTATAGTAAACCAAAGCATAAAAAAGACTAAACATATTTATTCTTACTATGGCTTCCCTGGGAATTATAGGTGGGGTTAGGTACTACATGGTACACGGATGGAGAAAATGTTTGTCCTGCTTGTCATGTTCAAGCCCACAGACACTCAGACTGACCCAATTCCTTTGTATTTGTATTTGCATGTTTAGAATATCCAAGACTGCTTTGCTTAGCAAATTCTAAAAATACTGCTTAGAGGTTAGTTGAGTGATTAATAACAATGGTAGGATAGGCAGAGCACAGCTGTATAAATCCTTAATGCATGGTAAACCTACCTTTTGTTCCTTGAATTCAACATGCTTATTCTTTTTTTGGTCTCTAAAGCAGCTCTTGTTACTCCCTGAATCGTACTAAAAATAGGCAACTTTTCTGTTTCATGGTTGCATCCTTAATACCTAAAACTATTTTTTCTCCATAATATATACTGAATAAGTATTTCTAAATTTACAAATAAATACTTCATTGTCACATATACATATATTGTTTTCTGTGACCACACTGAAGAGATGAAGCATGATGTGTTCCTATTCCTCACAGCACCCAAATTGCTAGAAATAAAATTTTTGACTAATAGAATATTAATAATGAGTGACAATGTTTGTGGCTATATAAAAATTATCTAAAATTCAAAAGAAAAGCATCATGAGACACCCTGGCTTTCCATGACTTCTGTAAGTACTCACTATCAACTGTGTAAATTATAACAATAGAAATGCATTCCCAGCCGGGCGGTGGTGGCGCACGCCTTTAATCCCAGCACTCGGGAGGCAGAGCCAGGCGGATCTCTGTGAGTTCGAGGCCAGCCTGGGCTACCAAGTGAGCTCCAGGAAAGGCGCAAAGCTACACAGAGAAACCCTGTCTCAAAAAAAACAAAAACAAAAAAAACAAAAAAAAAAAAAAGAAACAAATGCATTCCCTCAGACATCTGGAGGCCAGAAGTTCAGCACCAAGGTGTCAGAAGTCCAGTGCTTCTTCTGAAAGTACTGTGAGATCACTCTTCACCTCTTTCTGGCTCTGGTGGCCCCATGCGTTTCTTGATTTGTGGCTACACGACTCTACTATGGCTTCCCTCTTCATATCATCTGTATATATCTTCACTGTATGTCCCTAGCCAATTAGTGTTAGGCCCACCAGAGTGAGTGAAACTGATGTCATTTGAGCATCCTTAGCCACACCTTCAGGGTCGCTTTTACAAATAGGTCGCCAGTTATAGTGACATGTACATATCTTTTTGGGGTACCACTCACAGAAGGCCTGGCATAAGAGAAAACACAGCTGTGAAGTTGGACAGACAAATTCAAGACCCAGTGTTGAGGTTTCCATTTTCAGTCTTCCTAAACCTTAATACTCTTATCTGATTTTTGACTGCAAGGAGTTGTGTGAAATAAAGTCCTATACAGAAAGTAAATGAAATCGTTCTGGTCCAGGGTTAACTTGTCTTTCATTGAAAATTTATAGTACCCATTGATTCTAGAAGGTTTCTGGACAGCATATTCCTTTGGAGTCAACGATACTGTGTGATGTGCTTTAAATTATAGATGGGCAGATTTCATGTTTTAACGCAGAGACAGAAAAGGAGAAAGAGAACACTGGGAAACCTTTGTAGATAATGGACCTATCTCTTGAAATTGTTGTGGTGATGGCTTCAAAGGCTTGTGTGTATGCCAACGATTATCAAACTCTAAGCATTTTGCATATGCCCTTTTCACACATCTCAGTTATACTTCAACAAAACTTTAAAATGTGTCTGGCCCATTGATAACTCCCAGGAAATGTTGATTCCATTCTTTGCAAGTACCAAAGGTATAGGTAGGTAGTCATCTAGTATAATGTTTCCTTCTGGGTACCAATGATAACTCTGGCAGTATGTTATGACTACTTCTCATCAAAATCTTCTCAGGAACCCTTTCATTATTTATTTATAATGAAATGTACCAAGTAATGCAGCCTTACAACTAAATATGGTAGACAGCCTTTAGAAATTAAAATTAGTCTTCTGTTTATAAGACTTTAATGTTGATTATTTTCCATCTAGAAAAAAATTACAAATAAAAAGAATTGCCCATAGTGCTTTGGTATCGTTGACTGGACAGACTAAATGGGTCATAGGTAGATCATTATGTCTTTCACTGCATTGTGTTTAGAAAGCATTATCCACAGAGTGCCAGAGATGCTTCCCACCATTTCCACTCTGAGTATGTGAAGACTCAGAAACAAGTGAGAACATCAATGGATTAACTTAGTACATTGAGCATAACATAATCTCAGACATGGTAAAATTTAAAATCGCTTATTTAAATGTCAAATAAATAAACATAAACTTAGTGGGAAGGGGCTCACAACTTCAAAGGTAGAAAGAAAATAAAACTGTTCTCTATATTCCATACCATCTTCAAAAAACTCACAACAGCTTCATGGAGAAATCACATAGCAATGTTTGATCTATTTATTCATCTACACAAACATCCAAGGTTATTCATGAATACCTATTGTGTTCTAGAATTCTACATTTTATAAAAACCATAAACATTCCCTTCTAAGAGCTGAAATGTACAAAAGGATACCAATATATAAATAGACAACTATAATACATTCTTCCAAGGTTAACACTAAGATATAAGAACAGCAGGGGGGAAAGGGAGTAATTCATTCCAAGGTTCTACTGCTTACTTTAAAGATGGATTAATCAATGACTGCTTTGTGTAAATTTCAAACATTAGGTGTGTTTATGTCAGAAATATTGAGATATTAATGTCATCATAAAATGAATTCATATTAGTTTCGTTGGTAGTACACAGAAAATGAAAAAAAAAACAAAAAATAATATGAACATTTAGACCTTGTACTAGCTGCATATAGTAATTCCAATAAGAAAGATCGTCTAGTGTCATTAACTTTAGAAAGAGGAAAGCTCCGTTTGACTCACAGTTCTGAAGACCCAAACCTAAGCATCATAGCTCAGGCCAGTCAAGAGCTATCACTTTACAATATAACTTCATCTTAGAGATGGCACAAAGAGGAAGGTTTGTCAGGGTAAAATGTTCTATCTCCTTCCAAAGAAGAGCAAAGACATGTCCCTTTCCAGATTTTGCTGTTAGCTAGTGACCTAGTGACCTGTCAGGGGGGGATTCACCTCTTAAAGGTCCAAAGCATCTCCCAATACTACCATCCTGGAGTGGGCCTCTGGTGTGTATTTAATATTCAAACCATAATAGACCCTATTAAGGGTTCAGCACCCTCCTTGCAGTTGTCCGAGCACCAATGAATTCTAATGCTTTTACTGTCATTACTCTGTTATTACCAGGGCTCTCCCACTCACTGTGTGCACTTACCTAAAAGCATTTTTTCTAGTTCGCTTGCTTTCACCAGCTATTACTAATCATATTTTCCTTCTACATATTATTTCCTTTCTGTGAGTCTTTGTTTCTGCTCCACACATCTAATCAAGCCACACTTTCTGATGTGGTTTTCAAACTTGAGGGTCCACATCCATAATCTTGTATAGCAATTCAATAATCTGAAGGAAATACAGAGTATCTCTCAGTGTCTGTTGTGTGAAGAACTGAGCAGCACAATACAGATCATATATAATGAGCAGAATGGATATTTTATGACAAAGCCTCAGACCACTATATCTACAGTAATCCCCTTTTCTGCAGGAAGAGGGGAAGTAATTTGGCCTAAGTATGTTCAAATATGCATATGAATTAGAATCTTGAACCTGTAACAACTTCAGAGTCTGTTTCAGATGCTGTATACCAATCACCAGGGAACCATCTGCTGATATTGTGAGAAATTAAAACAAGTGACCTCTTGCATTATCCCTGAGTTATGGCTACAGTAGGATTAGCTAGTATTTGTGGAACACATACTTCTGTAACAAGTGTTGTGTTATGCTATCTCAATCAATTTTCATTTAATAGATGAGGAAAACAGGCTGTGGGCAGGCTAAGAGACTTGGCTGTGGACCTAGCAAAATAATTTCTGGGTTGCACTCAGACCCAATGAACTCAAAGCCATAAACTTGAGGCTGTGATGCTGTCCTACTACAGTTTCTAAAGGTAAATTACAACAATGAAATTTATGAAAACTTTCACAGAGAGCAGAATTTGTTATTTATTATTATCTTAAACCTATTCACTGTGCTAAAAAGAAGGCCAAACCAATACTATGTAGCTCTGGCCTAATAACCACAACTACAAATGTCACATGGTGTTATTTTTGTCAAGTGGGCATCTATTCACAAAATTTCAATCATCATGGGGAGTCTATGTAGCAAGCTTTGTGGGTACTCAGAGAATGAGACCAAAACCACATTCTTGAGTGAATAAAGTTGGAAGACAAATCAATAGCTAAATCTTGACTGTATGAATCCTTCAGGGTGAAGAAATAAATACATAGGAAGGACATTAGGAAAATGATAAGGAACATGTTTGGAGGAAGGTTGATTGGGTTTGGAATGGCAATTAGCTTTGAATAAACTAAAATCTGCCTGGGCTTTGTGGGCAAGCAGGATTTTGATCATCAGCAGAAAAAAAAATATAACCTAAAGAGATGTATGGGAAAATTCAAGAATCTAAAGGAAATACTGAGCATCCCTTAAGGCCTGTTGTATTCAGAGCTGAACAGGTGCTTTGGGGGGAAGGATATTAGTAAAGCAAATTGAGTCAGATGATTGAAACCTTCCTTGATGAAAGAGTCTACACTTCTGCTTTTAGATGCATGTCAGCTATAAGAAATTTTATTCTGCCATGAAGATCTCTGGAATGAAAATCAGGAGACAGTACATTTTCCTTAGTTACTCTGTACTAGGCTTACAGCATAGGTTGAGTTTAGGAGCAGCACCCATGTTGTGAGCACACCAGTATTTTCCATTTCCTCCTGAAATGTTCACTTCATGATCTTAGTCTAGAGTTGCTTTTTCAAACATTCAAATATTAAGGGTAGCATTTGTAAGCATAAATATACAAACTCACATCTGAAAATGAAGACAAAGAGAGAGGATAGGAGATGGGTAGATGAGAGGGTGAAATATATAGAAATAGGTAAGAAAGAAAAGAGAGGCATACATAAGATGGATAGAAGAGAAAGCAGGAAGGGAGAATGCCTTGTAAACATCAGATGGATTTTTATGGACTCGTTCATCTTGTGGAAGAAGTGAGCAAAACATTACATACCTATTTATAGATCTTTCAAAATGCATTCTTGTCAGGTAATCTTGCAAAATCAAGGAATGAATGTATAACATAATGAATATTTAAATGCAATATGAACCTCAGATACTCCTGAAACTAAGGTAGTTCATTGCCAACATTAGAGAGGGCCTGGCTCCAAAGAGAGGAGGATTGTTACCATGGCAACTCCTAGGCTGACTCATTCATAGATAACTCTTTAAACTTGTGACATGAGAGAAATTGCTTGAAGATTTTTAACACTGTACCAAAATACATACTGCTCCAAGCCGATGAAAAAAAAATACATCAGCACAGCCTCATTTTTCTCTCTAAGGATTTCTGTGCTGTTTGCAAGCAAGCTGTCTCTTGTCCTTCAGTTTTTACCACCTTTGGAATGGAGAAATGACCACAACAGAGATGTGCAAGGCTAGAGAGAACTCACAGGGCTTGAAAAAAATGAAATTCTGCATATTCTTGCAGATACATATCAGGATCACATCATCTACTGATTTCCACTCATTTTTGAGCTAGAAATCAAATTCCCAAAATATTCCAGAGATTAAATATTTAAAAGAAAGAACAAAAAAACAACAAAAAAACCTAATGCACATAAAAGACAGGAAAAGGAACTTGGAGGGACAGAAAGACACAGAAATCTAAAAAGTAAATAAAGTAAGTCTCTCTCTCTTTCTCTCTCTCTTTCTCTCTCTCTCTCTCCCTCCATCCCTCCCTTCTTCCCTCCCTCCCTTTCTCCCTCCCTTTTCTCTTCCTTTTCTTTCTTTGGATATTCTTGTAAAATATGTCCTTATACAGCAACAATGGGAGAAGACTCTAGATTTGGCTCCTTTTGCTGCAATGGAGAGAGTATATATATATATATATATATATATATATATATATATATATATATATATATATATAAATGGACACAATAGAAAGCGACGATTCCAGAGACAGGAACAGGTTTTCTGTGTCTAATGAAAGCATGGACACAGCGCATTTGGGAGTGTAAACAATCCCTGGGGAATGCCAGAGCCACAATGACTCACAACATGATATGAGAATTAGAGGTTTAACATTCTCTTTGCAAGCATCACCAAACACAGAGATCTTAGGGCAGCATGCCTCAGTCCTATTCAGTATCCCATGTTATCCAAGTGGTGATTATGTACCTGGAGTGGAGAGTTGTAGATCTGGATCATTATACTCACTTTACCAGGCAGAAGAATTCTCTTTATGGAAATTTGACTGCTAAAGACATAAAGTTCTCATGTCTAGGTTCTGCAGTTTGTTCTCAGCAAAGCAAGTATGCCACATGACTTCTAAATGGTAACATTCTTAGAAAATATTTTAAATAATGTAAAGTTTATGATGTTACTAAATCAATGCTTTGGGGGTATTATAAAAAATGAATGTGTTCCAGTGTGGCTTCATAATTTAATTAACAACTTGATAGGCTTGATGATAAATTATTGGACGGATTTCTGTTTTCTGGGTTACTTTTGATGCTGGTGCTTAACTTAGAAATGTATCTCCCTGTGGATGAATAGGAGACACTGAAATACACAAAATGACGTGGTTTAAAAGAGAGTTTTATTTTTAACATGTCATTGTTCCAGTTTGATTTCTGTCACTGTGATAAAATACTGACCAAATGCAACTTGGGAAAGAAAGGGCTTATTTCAGTTCACAAGTTATACAGCACATCACGGAGGGAAGTCCAGGCAGGAACTCAAGCAAGATTAGAGGTAGGAACCATGGAGGGATGCTGCTTACTAGCTTGCTCCCAGGCTCGAATTCAGCTACTTTTCTTACAGAGCCCATTTACCTGCATGATATCACCCACAGTGACCTGGGTCCTCCTACAGCAATTAGCAATAAAAAAAATGTCCCACATAATACCCTATGGCCAATCTGGTAAGGAAATTCTTCAGTTGAAGTTCCTTCTTCCAAGGCATGTCAAGTTGACAACCAAGGTCCACCATCACAATCATTTTATCTCTATAGTTATCACTTCTCATTAACATCTAACCCGCAAACATCAACTTTCTCCACATCCTGATCTTCCTTTAGTAGTTCCAGGTTTTTGTTCAATCTGTTATATCTAAAGCAACTGATTGAGGTCCACTTTAATTACTCCCAAAATTTTTGTATATTGATTTACTTTAATTTTATTTTTTAATGAAGATATTTTCATACAACATATTCTTAAAATAGTTTTTCTCCCTCTTCTCCTCCTAGATCTTCCCCACCTCCTCCCAATACTTTAAAACAGATTCATATTTAACATTTTTAACTGTGTGCACTTGTGCTTGCATGTGGGTATGTATGTATGAATCCAGTTACCTGTAGATGGTAGAGATGTCATGTCAATCTACCTGGAGTTGGAATTGCAGGCAGTTGTAAGACACCTGAAACAGGTGGGAACCAAATGTAGAAAAGCAACATGCACTCTTTTTTTTTTTTTTTTTTTTTTCTTTTTCGAGACAGGGTTTTTCTGTGTTGTTTTGGTGCCTGTCCTGGATCTCGATCTGTAGACCAGGCTGGCCTCAAACTCACAGAGATCTGTCTGGCTTTGCCTACCAAGTGCTGGGATTAAAGGCATGTGCCACCACTGCCTGCAACATACACTCTTAACAGGTGAGCCATCTCTCTAGCCCTGTAACAATATATATATTTTTAAAATTGTATCTTTATCCCTTTTCTCTTGCTAACTCATATCCCTTCTACCTTCATTTAGGCTAGAACATATTTTGCCTCTATTACAAATTTTAACTGTTTCTTAATTGGACTGTGTGTCTCTAGATGTGTCTGTAATCCAATCCAGTTTTTTATTAGCTCAAAAAATAGTCATTGGGCATCCTCTAGATGGCAAGTCTTGTTCTTAGTGCTAAGACAATGATAAGGTAGATATGCTCCAATGGAGCTCAGAGTCCATTGAGGGTAAGACAAGAGCCCCAGCACTCTCCTTGTAGAGTGATACGCAGGAGGATGAGCAAGTTTCGCAGGAACATATGGAGCATCCAAACCTGAGCTTCTGTCTCCTGACCAAGACGACAGCACTGTAGTTTCCATTGAACCTCAGCCTTGTGTCAATCAAGAGCATACAGGGAAAGAAGCTACTGAGGAAGAATGACTATTCCGTGCCCAGAAGATTTTACTAAGAAAAAAATATTAATACGATGTTTGAGAAACTGAGAGAAGAGAATGGCAAGATGACAGAGTAAAAGGAAGAAGAGGTGTGACCAGAGAGAATGATGGAGACAAAGAAGGCTCTTTTTGCACTTCAAGAATTTGTATTCTTAGTTTCATGGCATTGTGAAACTATAGCAGATGTAACCTCTACATCATGGTGCTAGCATTTTTTTCAATTAAAAAGAAATCAAAATAGCTTCTTATCCATTAAAAGGTGGATGAGGAAAAAATGAGTGGAAGGGAAAGACGAGTGAGGAGTCTGTTAGTCAGTCATATGATCTAAGTCAATGGTAAATACTACACACAAAATAATGAAATTCAAGATGCCACCTTTGTTAATTTGTGTAATTAAGAGTCATGATAGTAAAAACCAAACTGAAAAATAAAAATAGAAGCAAAACCAAAAACCTTTTAATTTTCAGTTTAGACCAGGTGATTTTGAGTTTGGATGATTATACCAATTTAGATATGGAGGACCAGGTTTATGGGTTTATGAGCATAGTTATGACTAGAGTGATGAGTCACTCACTCCATTATCCTGGATTCCGTCAGCTCGGTTTTAGCCCTTCCCTTAATCAATATGCTCATCTACAATTCCTAGGGTGTTACACATATATTATCTTAATTAAGAGATTCTTCTTTTACAGTTTCATATGATATTTGCCTTTTATCTAATTGTCACTTGGAAATGGTTTTCAGCATGGGAAATAGAGTTGCTAGCATAGCTGATGATTAATGAGGCTTTTGCTTGGAAGTGGTAAGGTATTTTGGCAGGCTTGTGTGTGTGAAATCCATTGTACCAACAGAAAATTACTCTACTCCCCACATTCCTTGAGGATTATTATGGAACAAAAATGTTGGCTTTTTCTCCATTATCACCTGATGAACCATCCTGGGTGATGCTGAACTACTGATTGTACTTTGCATTCCATGGGGATGTCAATGCCAGGCAGATAAGAGGATCGCAGGGACGTTCATTACAAACAGGCTGATGAAGGGGCATTCATGGATAAAACATTAGAGAGGCTAATGAAAAGTCCACACCAGATCTGAATGTTAATAACTAATTGGCTTCCATGAAAAGGCAAGGTAGAAAGCAGCCTTAGGCAAGAGATAAAAGCCATGTCTTGGAGGAAAACCTTTTGGGCTGCGGCTGGTACTTAAGTCATCATTTGTGATATGACATAGTGGGAAGAACTAGAATTGTAGAGATAGACACACCTGATTTCAAATCATAGCTGAGGCATTTTTGACAAGAGTCATTGTAGACATCCCCTCATGTATTTTGCCTCCATACATGAGATTAATTCCAATTTTGTGGGGAAAGTTTTGAATTTTAAATACATAGTGTAGCATGTGAATAAATATCAGCTAAAATGGTGCACATGTAGTTAAACATTCATTATAATAATAATTATGTAGGTAGTACATTAGACAACTTATGTATAAAGTGTTGTGTTCCTCTGTAACATATGCTAATCAAATTATTTTTCATATTTATTTAGACATAGGTTTTACAGTATTAGGCCTATTGCACACAGTCTTCTGATTAATTATTCCAACAGTCTTGTTAATAATATTTGCTCATATAACACAAATATGGTAATTGAGTATCACACTAGTGGACAGATTCACTCCACAATTGCATCTCTAATAAACTGTGTGTTTTAATTAGATTCCAAGTCTCCTAATTTCTGATGCCATGTCTCATTATCATATTGAATGCCTGTTTGAGCCAAGAGCTTAAATGATAGCTCAGTTTGTTTCAGCGTGGTGGTAGCATGGAGTTTTAATTCCCATTTGGGACCACCCTGTGTCTTTACTGCACTTAGATGTGTATTTTTCTGTGATGGTTAGTTTTGGATTTTGTTACTTTGTTTCATTTTTGTCCTGTAGAGTGGTCTGTGGTAATTTCCTTTTCCTTTTTTAAAAAAAAAATAATGTATTTGTTTATTTATTTATTATGTATACAGTGCTAGGCCTGCATGTATGCCAAAAGAGGATACCAGACCTCATTATAGATGGTTGTTATATATGTGGTTGTGGGGAATTAAACTCAGGACCTCTGGAAGAGCAGCCAGTCCTCTTAACCATCTGAGCCATCTCTCCAGCCTCATTTTCTTGATTAAAGACTGATGTGGGAGGGGGCCCAGGCCACAGTTGGCGTCATCACTGTGTTGGCAGTTAGGTTACATAAGCAAACTGAGCAAGATAAAAAAAAAAAAAAAAAAAAAAAAAAAAAACAAGCTAGAAACATCATTCCTCTATGGCCTAACTTCAGTTCCTGTCTCCAGTTTCCTGACCTGATTACTCTGAATGATGGACTATAAAAGCTATAAGCTGGAAAAAAAATGGTTTCTTCCCAAGCTGCCTTTTACCATGGTATTGTATGAATCAATGGAAAGCAGACTAGGATTGTTTGGTATTATTAGATGATGACTGTGAGTCTTCATCAGAAGAAAAATAAGTTTATCAGAATTGTAGAATTTTCTTTCTTTTTGTTACATGGTGAAAGTTGCCTAAGTCCTTCTCCACAGCAATGTCTGCCAAGACACATAGCCAGACCAATCACAGACCAACAAAAAAGTGAACAAATGGTCTTGAGTGTGAGCCATTGGAGATGGCTTATATGCATATTTATGTAGCTGTTTGATCCTATAACCTGACTTTAAGAACTTATTTGTCTATATTTTGATTAAACTCAATATTTACAAAATTATTATTTCAAAGATGTGGTCTATGATTTTATTTTTATTTATTGTAGTAAATAATCACATTAGCTTTGAGATATGGTTTTGTTTTTGTTTTTGTTTTTGTTTTATTTGCAATGTAACAAAAGACCAGAACTTAAAATGCACAAACACACTCTTTGGTACTTATTTGTATTGCATCTTGAGAGCACACAATGCACCAAGAAAGCCAAACTAATTGATGTGAATGAAGTAGAGGAACATAAAAATTCACCATGTAGATGGAGAGAGAGAGCCAAAGCAACAGAGAGGAAATGAAGGGGCAGAATGGTGGAAGAAAGGAAGAGATACAGAGAAATTTATGGGAGAATAATTCTAGTCATAAGAAAATCTAAAATAACTTGAATAAACATAAATAATCATGTCTATAGACATTAAATAAAATTAAGTATATTTCTACCTCCTGATGTGGAGGAATTTCCATTCTGTTAAATTTGAAAAAGAAATATTCACATAAGTACACATAAGATACTGCTCCTTTGAAAAAAATAATAACAAAAATTCTATCTACTTACCCATTGACCTTGCTATGCAGTTTTGCAACTCATGAGAAAACACGAGAAGTTACTCACCAAGTTATTAATGTAGTTACGAAAGAAGCTAGAAAGGAGGGGAATCAGACACATGATGCAGAAACAAGAAAGTTAAAAGCAGAAACAAGTAAATTAGAAGCTATGGAGGGAAGTTACAATACATGGTTTGATGGTTAGTTTCAATAACAGGAAGGGACCTAGCTTCTGGGGGCACATTTGTGACAGATTTTTTTGATTATGTTAGTTGATACCAGAGGACCCTTTTTAACTGCAGTTGGGAACACTCACTGGTGGGAATCCTGGACTATATAAAATGGAGAAAGTGAACTGGTTATGGATGTAGTGTGACCAGAGGCCCCAAGTCTCTGCTGCTGTGACTGAAGGGCAGATTATGACTGTGAACTGTGAACCCAAATAAACTCTCCTTCCTAAGTTGTTTTTGCCAGAGCATTCTATGGCAGCAACAGAGAAATAAACTAAGGCTTATGCAGTAATAATAATGATAATAATAGTAATAGTAATAGTAATAGTAATAATAATAAGCATACAATGTTCTTTATTATAAAAGGAAAACAACCAAATGTTATTGGTGATTATTTCTAAACTGAAATTATTATTTTATCACAATTAAAGTAGACAAATTAGAACCATGTGAAGGAAAAGACACACATGACAGGACTTGGGGCATCTTATTCAAGACACTTACGTGGTTGCCTTCCATATGGATCCAGGATAATCTCCCCATCAGCTCATCTATGTGGAAAATGTGAAGTGTGCTGCCAAGCAAAACAGCTCATAAGAGTTTCGCCACATAGATAATTTTGGAGTTTCCCTACGTAGGCTTGACAGATGAACCAGTTTTCACTTACTACACTTTAAACTCAAGCCCAAATTGTCTCATCCCTGAGACCACACAAGATACATCCTACTCTCCATTCCTGAAACCTTAAATACTTTACCATTCTTTAATGAGCAATATTCCAGCTTTGTAGCATGAATCTTAACAGGTCTTAATAAAATCAAACCTCAAGCCAGGTATTGGGGTGAATGCTAGAAGATCAGGGAAGCAGAACGAGTCACAGCTACCTCACCTCACCAATTCATCAGATGATCCTCTTTCCTCAGACTGGAAGTCTCTGAGTCCTCATCCAGAATGGATCTCAGCTGAACTGCTGCTAAAAGCCCAAAAGCTTAACCAGCTCTAGTTCCTGGTTTGTCACACCTTATATACCTTTCTGCTTTCTGCCATCACTTCCTGGGATTAAAGGCTCTTGTTACCACACCTGGCTGTTTCCAGTGTGGCCTTGAACTCAAGAGATCCAGGCGGATCTCTGCCTCTGGAATGCTAGGTTTAAAGGCATGTGCTACCACTGCCTAACTTCTATGTTTAATATTATGGCTGTTCTGCTCTCTGACCCCAGATAAGTTGATTAGGGTGCATAATATTTTGGGGAACACAATATCACCACACAGCTTAAGGGAAATTTACTTAACAAAGCTATGTGGAAGTTCACTTTGAAATGCTTCAACAGCAGTATAATCATGCATGCCCAAACTTTAGCAAACAGGTTGCATACAACCCTGCATAGTTATACAAGTGCAGCCTATCACATTTGTAGATGGCAATGTTATGTCACATTATCAAAAGATCACATGCACCTGAGCAGTCCCAGCATGTACAATCATAGGGACAATATTATACATTTTAACATTACAGGGATTAAGAGACCAAGTCCCAGAAACAGGGGGCAAAATTCAAACAAAATCCGTATCATCCAATCTTAAAATATATAATACATAAAGTATGGTTCAATTTATGTCAAAGACATGTGAATAGAGGTGTAATAGAGAGAAAACACATTAAAATTTTGCAAGTTTTAATCTTTCTATTGTTTGTCATTATTCTTCAAATATTTTTACTTTCTACATTTCTAAAATAAGCACAGCACATTTTAATTGTATAGGAGAAATATACATATATATATATATTATATGTAATGTGGGTATGTGTGTATGTATGCATAAGAGAAAAATAAGGAAAAGGTGAATTTTGGAGAACAGTGGAAATGTACCACCTTCTTTTCTGAAACCATTCCACAGATCACTGAAAATTGGCTAGAAATGTCCTCAGGCAAAATCCCAAAAACTATGATAAATAGACAACATTGACAGTCGTGCACTAAAATTTATGATCTTTATTTAAGAAAATCAACTGATGTAAGATATGGTAGCTTTTATTATTATATGTTTTATTATTTAAAACAATTTTTAACTTTAAATATATTTTTTCACATTCTTCCCTCTCCCCCAAGTCCTCCCAGATCCTTTCCTCCTCCCTACTCACTCAAGTTTAAGTTTTCTCAAAAAACTAACAAGAAAATCAATGCAACAGCAAACCTGCTTTAAAACACACAAAAAGTAAAACCACATCCAAAAAGAAAAAATAATCAACTGTAACCAAATAAAAGTACATACACACACACACACACACACACACACACACACACACACACACACACACACACACACAAATACTGTGGAATCCAAATCATATATTGGTCAATTACTCCTAAACATGAGGCCTTTCCTGGAGTGGTTCATATACCCAGTGTCACTCTATTGGAGAAAACTGATTTTCCCTCTCCCAACAGGTATAAGTGACAGTTTGGGTGTTAACCTTTACTGTCATGGCTAGGTTTTCTGTAGAGCAACTTATAGTCTTGACAACAGCCCTGGTTGTTTGGGGATTCCATTGTGCCCTTTTAGCAAATAACTCAATTAGATGTAACCCAATCCTGGTACTGGAAGCTTCATTTGGTGACAAAGGATGGCCAGTTGGGACTCCCTCTCCCCTATTTGGTGACTTTATTTGGATCACCTTCATATATGTATATATTTTAGAAAATTTCTATCATGTTAAGTTTTTAAACAACCTCTCAAATGTCCCTTATGACTGTCTTCCTGTGTTCCACCTACAGTTCCCTATCCCCTCCCACTTTGACCCTCCCATTCCAGCCCCACTCTATTGTTGTAAGATATTTGCACTGTGCATTCTGAGACTGTTAATAAAGTTAAACCTTGAATCAAGGGATGGAGTCCATGACTAGCTGACTGGAATTAAGCGTAGAGATTTGGAAGACCCAGATAGAGAGACACAGAAAGAGATAGGGAAGGACTTAGAGAGTTTCCTGGCTTCTTCTTCTTCTTCTTCTTCTTCTTCTTCTTCTTCTTCTTCTTCTTCTTCTTCTTCTTCTTCTTCTTCTTCTTCTTCTTCTTCTTCTTCTTCTTCCTTTTGATTAGAGATGGTAGAGAGAGAGGGTCAGCTAGTTGTTCCTCTACTGGTTTCTTCAATATCTGACTCCCAAGTTTTTATTAACAATAGAGCAATTTAGGTAAATGTTCTACTCCATCCATCCACATCTATTCTATTTCTCTTTCCTAATGAGATCTCTTCTCTATAGTCCCTCAGTCTAAACCTGCCATCTGTCATTCTATGGATTATAGCTTGGCTATCATTGATTTCACAACTAATATTACATATAAGCAAATATGTACCTTATTCATCTTTTTGAGTTTGGGATGCCTCACTCAGGATGATTTTTTTTTCTAGTTCCATTCATTTGCCTACAAATTTCAATATGTCACTTTCTTAATGGCTGGGTAATACTCTATTGTATAAATGTACCACATTTTCTTCATTCATTCTTCTGTTGAGAAACATCCAGGTTGTTTCCACTTTCTGGCTACTATATAGCAGCAATGAACATAGTTGAGCAAGAGTTTCTGTGGCAAAATGAATCATCCTTTGGTTAAATGTCCAAGAGTAATATAGCTGGATATTGAGACAGATCAATTCCCATCTTGCTGAGAAACCACTACACTGATTGACTTTGCCCTCCCACCAGCAATGGATGGATATTTTGCTCCATATCCTCGACAGCACGAGTTGTCACCTGTTTTGTGGATCTTAGACATTCTGACATGTGGAAGGTGACATCTCAAAATAAGATTTGCATTCCTCTGATGGCTAAGGATGTTGAATATTTCTTTAAGTGTTTCTCAGACATTTGAGTTTCCTCTATTGAAAATTTTGTTTAAATCAGTATCCCATTTTTAATTGGGTTATTTGTTTTCTTGATATCTAGTTTCTTGGGTTCTTTATACATTTTGGATATTAGCCCTCTATTGAATGTATAGTTGGTGAAAATCTTTCTCCATATTATAGCCCGCCGATTTGTCAGAATGGCAGTGTATTTTGTCATACTAAGCTTTTTCACTTCATGCGGTTCCATTTATTAATTGTTGATCTTAGTGCCTGTGCTAATGCTATTCTGATCAGAAAGTCTTTTCCTGTGCCAATGAATTTAAGGTGATACCCTATTTTTTCTTCTATAAAGTCCTGTGTCTCTGGTTTTATGTCTAGGTTTTTTATACACTTGCAGTTGAGTTGTGTGCAGGGTAATAAATATGGATCATTATTCTATATGCAGACATATAGACATATAGAAGACATATAGGCATATAGCAGACAGATAGAAGAATAGCTTTTTGAAGATACTATCTTTTTCCCAATGTTTATTTCTGGCATCTTTATCAAAAAAAAAAATAAGTGTCCATGGGTCTATACATTTATGTCTGGATCTTCAATTCCATTTCATCGATAAGTGTGTCTGTTTTGTGACAATACCATGCTGTTTTTATTATTATAGTTTTGTGGTACAATTTGAAATTGGAGATGATGACACCTCTAGCAGTTCTTTTATTATTCAAGATTATTTTATTTGCCCTGGATTTTTTTTGTGTGTGTGTTTTCACCTGTAGCTAAAAATTGTAAAGAGGTGTGTTAGAATATTGACTGGGATTGCATTGGATCTGGAGATTGGAATTTGGCAGGATTCCCATTTTTACTATATAAATCCTATCATTCCTTGAGCATGGTAGATCTCCTCATCCTCTGATATTTTCTTCAGTTTGTTTCTTCAGGGACTTGAAGCTTTTTATCATTCAAGTCTTTCACACTTTTGGTTAGAGATACCCCAACATTTTTAATATTATTTGAGGATATTGTGAAATGTGTTGTTTCCTTCTTAGACCATTTGTCATTTGTATATAAGAGGACTATGGTTCTGGTGACATAATTTTGTATCCAGCTACTTTCCTGAGTATGATTAAAGCTGTGGGTGTTTCCTGGTGGAATTTTTTGGATCTCTTCTATATACTGTCATACCTTCTGCAAATAGAGATACTTGGACTTCTTTCCCATTTGTATCCCTTTTAATCTCCTGCAGTTATCTTATTGTTCTAGCTAACTCTCCAATCACTATATTGAATAGGTATAGAGAGAGTGGATTTGTATATATATATATATATATATATATATATATATATATATATTTGTAAATATATATATATGTATATATATTTGTAAATATATATATGTATATATATGTGTGTGTGTATATATATATATATATATATACAAAACTTATCTTGTTTATAAATTTAGTGGAATTTCTTTCTATAGTGGTCATGATGAAATTGGCATTTGGAAATTATAATTGGCTGTTTTGAGAGTTCTCCAAGAAATTCCCCAGAACTTGTTATCCACAGTCTATTTGGTTTGCTACATCCAATGAATGTAAATCCATCTTCCTGTGTCAATGTTTAAGATGTTTCTTTTATGTGTAAAAAGAACTCCTGACTGGGAAGCCCACTGTAGACTGTCAGTCAGTGGAGGACTCAGGACTTGATCCTTTAGTGTCATATCAGCGTAGCCCTCAACAGTCCTTATTTTTCTACCACATGAATTTGGGATTGTCTTCTCTTATCTTTTTATGAGCTTATAATATAGTTATATCATTTCCCCTTCCCTTTGCAACCTCCAAACCTTCCCATATGCCCCTCCTTGCTTTCATTCAAATTCATGGCCTCTTTTTGCATTAATTGCTCTTATATAAGTGTGTGTGTGTGTGTGTGTGTGTGTGTGTGTTCCTAAACACATAAATAAAACCTGTTCAGTCTGTATAACATTACTTACATGTATGTTTTCAAAGATAATCACTTGGTATTGGATAACCAATTGCCGTGCTCTTCTTTGAGGGAGACTATGTCTCCTGCTCTCAGTATTCATTAGTTGCCCATAGTTTTTGTGTATAGTTGAGGCCTCTTGAGTTGTTTTCCTTGTTCTGCTCATGTTTGTGTTGGTGAGACTTTATAGGTGTAGATTCCAACATTCCTAAGAGACACAATCTCACAACAAAATGCCCATTCCTTTGGCTATCACAATATTTCCATTTCTTCTTCTTTGCTTTTCCCCAAGCTTTAGGTATGATAGTTGTATTGTAGATTTATCCAGTGGAACTGAGCTCTCCAACTTTGCATTTTGATTGTCTGTGGCTTTCTGTAATTATCTTTATCTGTTAAAAAGAAGCCTTTCATTGATGAAGAGTGATGATTACCCTTACATGTGGGCATAAGGACAGATGTTTATTGTGTACTTATGGATAATGCGGGTTAGCAAAGTGGTGGTTGTAGGTTCTCCTCCAAGGTCTATGATTTCACTAGCCCCAAGTAGTTGACTAGGTTTCCAGTACCAGCCATGATTTCCTTCTTGTTGAACAGTCTTAAGTCCAACTGGAGAGCTCTTGGTTACTGGGAAGGTATTCATAACATTACTGCACCCACTGGGTTATGAGCCATGCTGTTCTGGTCGTTGTTGTGATTAATAGGATCTTAGATGGTTATAACTCTTGGTTGCTTCTATCTATTTAAGGCTTGCATGGCACTTTCTGGTACCATGAAATTTAGTCCTCAGGGAGTCATTCAGGTCAGGTCTAGTTTAGGAGTCTCTGGGCTCTGTTTCTGAAGTGCATGGTGTCCTTAGCGATAGGAACTTACCTTCTACCTCTGGGGCAACCAAGGGCAATAACCATGGCCAGTAAGGCTTTGGGAGTCTCTTTGACATCCCTGACCAACAATTCAAAAGAGGGCTTGTCATGTCTGATGTTGGGAGTTTGTTAGCTGGCCTTTGGTCCTTGGATGGAGCATTGTCAACCCAGATGAGAAATTTTCATTTTGTGTGTGTGTGTGTGTGTGTGTGTGTGTGTGTGTCCACGTTTTGCTTACATGTACTATACTTATTTTGGTAGATAATTAATAGTGTAATTCACATGCCTTACAGACATCCTTACTGCTATTTTACCTTCTCTCCTTCTGTATTTATCTCTCTCCCTCCTCCTTAATTTGAGCCCTCCATTTCCCCCATTTCTCCCGTAAGATCACCTGTAGGGAGGTATTCTGCTCCCTGTTGCTCCCCTACTCTCCCACTCTGGCAACAGTTCCTTTTTTCACTTTCCTGGTTTCTGTGCTTCCTGCAGGGTACGTACTTACATCTGAGGATTTGGACCTACGACCCTCTGGTGAGAGACAACATGTGATATTTGTCTTTCTGGGTTTGCATTACCTCACTTAGGAAGATCTTTTCTAGCCAAGCTCCACGGTGGTGAGCTCAGACCATCGTATTCTGAATGTTTCACTGGGTCTCCATGTGTCTTATTTCACTTCTTCTCTTATTTAAATATTGGAGAAATGGAACACTAATTTCCTATGATCCTCTGAAACCAAAGAACCCAAACTACTGCACCATGAGCAAGTATGTGTCTTTAAAGGAATCTCTCTAGTGATGAATAATTTTTAAGCTTTATGTTTAATTAATCTGATTGTTCACTAATTTGTAAATGAATCCCAAATTTCACTAAGTACAGCTCCATTTATAAGTATTAGTTTTTAAAAAGTCTATATTTCCAGTATGCTCTGCTATTCTTGGATTTATGAATGAAATTTCATTTGATATCATCTAAGTTATATCTATTAATGTTTTGTGTAAAATCACTATTAATGTCTAAAGAAGTTACACATTCTTTTATTATCTCTGAAAAAATATCAGTTTGCTATTTTTTCTAGAATTGTAGATCCATTTAAATTGGTAATGAACAGAAATTCTGGATTACTAATTATTTTGGTTTTGTAACTGTCTGCAGGAATGTTATTTAAGGGTGACCAAATGTTTCAGAATTGTGACACAATAAGATTAATTAACATCAGTACAGGTAGCATTGATATAAAATGACTCAAACACTACACTACTTAATTCACATTTCAACTAACATGTTTGGTCATCTATATCCGCTGTAACAATTGACTTTGGGTAGCTCTGAATCAAGTGAGACAGAGAAATTATCAGAAAACTATTCAGGAAATGCTAAAACCGGAGGAAATGAAGAGTGTTAGAAATGCTCCAGGAAGTGGGTGACTAACTCTGGAATCAAGTATCCCAGGGTTTTATCCTCTTCTATACTTACAAGACCTTTGTGGTAAGCAATCTATTTCCACCTCACCTGTCACTCATGCTCACATAGCTCTGTTCCTCTCTGGGTCTGTTCGTCCAATCTCTGACTCATAACTACTTACTTGGCCCCTCTACATGTATGTGCTACTCACACCCACAAGACAACTCATATACAGGAAACGGTCTTCTTTAGCGTCCAGTCTTCAACTCTTCTTATGGCAACCTATCAACTCACATGGGTCACAAAACTGGTGACTATCATGACACTCCCTTTTTATCCTTCCAACATCCTTGATAACATCATAAAGGATATTGCCCTAAGGAGCCCATAAGTTTCCATTTCCTTCCTCCTCTTTACCTTCAGTGCCCTGTTAAATTAACTGAGTTATTTGTTCTTGAGATTCATATAAGAGGTCATTAAACTAATATTTTTCTACTCAACAGTGTGGTTTCCTGACATACATGTTTAACTTACATAGGGATGTAAGTTAAGAAAGGTGGAATAATGTTCCCTGAGTTTTCTGAGTGCTTGAAGTGGAGGAAAATTCAGACCATGAGCTGCTTATTTTTTAGTACTGGAAGACTGAGAAACTTGGAAATAAACAAGGCTAAGTCTTCTCAACTGTTCTATGTCCTCCTCAAGGATGTGTGTGTGTGTGTGTGTGTGTGTGTGTGTGTGTGTGTGTGTGTGTATAAACTCAACTTAACTCTCCTCAGCATCTGGCATAACTCTTTGATTATAGTAAACAGCCACAAGTTGTTAATGGAAGGAATTCATTATTCTACTTAAACTAAGAAAATTTCACATAGAAGTTCCTTTGCTTTAGATCTAATATTTTGATATATCTTACCACGGAATGACCTTAATTATTTGTACACTTGATTACCTAGACTGTATAATGTAAGGCATGTATAGACTGTGACTGTGTGGAACATATATTTTATCATCCTTTTTTAGGAATTTGATCTAATAGTTATTGAAGATTTTATAGTTTTAATGAAAATAAATATTTGTTGTTTTTATATTATATATTAAGTTAAAATGCTAAGCCCCTGCAGTGGCATCAACTCAGAGTTCCAGGTAGAGTCTCATGTACTTCATGTCACTGTCACATGTGTTCTATGTACTGCCATGTGTCCAATAGGACTTCCTTACCTGATTCTCATTTGATGTATGACTACCGGCATTAATGCAAATGATTTTCTTTAAGCCACCAAGTTGGCTAATTCCACACATCTTCAGGGCACAACATAAGACTGGCAAAATGTCCGACTGCCCAGATAGAGAAACCATATGGGGCTATTATTATTTATCACCACCAAGCTGTCACAACCAGCATTCTCTTCAGATGTTGCTAAAGGTATTCTGAAGAGTAAAATTTCTGTGACTTTAAAACTACAGACCTAAAATACAAAGTGTCTTTTATTCCACAGGGTAAAAAAATATTTTGTTTTGTGAAACACCCACTAGGCTACCATTGGTAAGTTTCAATAAGCAAGAACATGCACTTTGTAAGGAATGGTGATGAGGAATGCGTATATTTTAGAGGTGTCTTAATAAAATACAGCTAAGGAATAAATGCATGTATATATTAATAGTTAAAATAGAACTCAATTTGTGGAAGGAAGGATTAGAAATCAACAGCAAACCTGGAAGACACAAGGTGAACATTTTGTGTGTTGTGTACTTTCCTACTGATATATAAACTAACCACTTAAGTGGGAGGTTCCATTAGAATCAAGTCTTTAAACTACAGTTTAAATTGGCTTATCCGACTATTTATTATTGAATTCACTTTTATAGGACACAAGTGATGGATTTATCTTTTCTTCCTATAAGTACAAAGTGTGCTGATTGTTACCACTTGGTCTCCAAATGACTTTCCTATGTAGTTTTCTTTCTTTTGTTCAAAGGGAATTGTTCTGGCAGGAAGTATATGTGCCTCCTCTCTCCTTGTTCCTCTGGTTAAAAAGCCAATTAACTAATCCCAAACATGTGGCCTTTATTTGAAAGTCATTTGACATCTGTGGTTCTCATAGTACTTCCACTTTATAAGTCAATTAGTAGGAATGTGGGATAATTTGATGTTTCATTTGCCTACAATATATATAAAACCAATATATATAAAATTCTGATCTGGTCAGCATCACTATTCCTTTTTCTATTTGGAAAACATTAAAAAAAGAGTCAGTGTTGCCCAAGAAGAGTAAGATTAAATATGATACAATGAGATCATAAGCAGAAGATAAACTGATGGTGTCTAAACTCTGAAACTAGAAAGAAGAAGAAAACCAGTGTTCATTGACTCATTGATTATCTAACTAATAATGAACTCTGCCTCTCAACTCTCTTTGCTTCCTTTTTTATAGCCTGGTTTTATACAGCAATACAGTCATAATTATGTGTCATGACATTTGAACTCATTTTCACTGAGCTTGGGTGTTAGATATTTGCTCAGTAATAAATTCCTTAAGGAGGGTTACAATGTGTTCATCTCTTATTTTTTAATCAGATATATACATATTGTACACATGTGAAGCAGATGTTCTTATATAGCTATCTAATCTCCATTCTTTAAGCTGGAAAATAGTAGAACCAAGTGATGTAGACTTTGTCATGCTTCATCAGCTGGAGCTGTACATAGCATACACTGCATCAGCAGGATTGTGGGTAGGAGAATCTCCATCAGCAGGACTGTAAGTAGGAACTCTATCAGCAGGACTATAGGTAGGAACTCTCCATCAGCAGGACTGTAAGTACGAACTCTATCAGCAGGACTATAGGTAGGAACTCTATCAGCAGGACTCTAGGTAGGATACTCTCCATCAGCTGGAACTGTAGGTAGGATTGTCGCCAACATGCCAGGATCAGCAGAAGTGGGAGGCAATCATGTACAGCTTTACCATAACCAACCTGTCAGAAAAAGTAAACCTAGATTTGGAAAAAACAGATCTCAGAGTTCAATTGACATGAATGTTTGATAGAGAACAGAGATTTGTGCTTGGAACCTCTTATAATGTGTATGAAAATATAAGATGAACCAGAGCCTCGATTCTTTCTCAAAATACAGCTTTTATTTTAGAACAGTTTGAAGAGGAAGAATTGTTTATGAAATCCTTTTGGATCCAATATTATTAGATGTTGAAGCAATATATCATCTCTACAAACATTGTCTGAAATATGTGCTGCTGACAAAGGCAATAAGCCACTCTCACTTTCTAATTCCCTGAGAAGTCTTAGAACACCTTCTAGTAACATGTATACGTCAGTATAACAAAATAGTAAATTACTAACCATCTTGTACTAGTATTTTATAGCAAAAAAAAATTGAATAGTATGTTACAAGTGAAGATATTTCTGTAACAGTGATGCAAGACTTTGAAGTATTTAGTGATGCTAAGAGGAAAGCTATTATTTCATTGAAGGCAGGGTTTCTCAATCTTGAGGAGGAGCCAGTTTTTCAACTTAGAACATTATGAAGCAACTAGTCCTTTGTGGTGGGGGCTGTGACATGCATAACAGTATGTTCAGAAGATGTCTGTCATCTTCTCACAGATGCTGGTACCATCACCCAGTTGTCACAGCCAGACCTTTCTTCAAATGTTGCCAAAGTTATTTTGAAAGGCAAAATTTTCCTGATTTTAAAACCACAGATCTAAAATTGAATGTGTCTTTTATCCCCCAGAAAGAAAAAAAAATCTTTTATTTAATATAATATCTTCCATGAACCTCCATTGAGTGTTGCTGATTTGATATGCTCTTCCTTTCAATGAATCAAATTCTCTTATGCCTGAATTAGCTTGACCAATTTCATTAGCAATCTCACACCCACTAATCCCATTAATTTACTCAGTGTCAGAGAGTCCCCTTCGGCCCGCAGTTTCTATCAACATCACACTTGCCCTAAGGAGTAGCTTGCATACTTCCGAAAGCCAGATGAATGCTTGTACTCCTGCCAGACTCATACCTGAAAGGAGAATTCTTTCAGTGCTCTTGGTTAAGAAGCAAGAATTTCTTCCTGAAAAACTTCAAAACTCTTTTTTTAATTGATGCCTATATCTGTTTTTTATTTTTTTAATTTTATAATTAATTTAATTTTACAAATCATCCACGGATTCCCCTGTCCTCCCTCCTCCCACCCCACCCCCTGCCCTCCCCCTAATCCACCCCCCCATTTCCACCTCCTTCAAGGCAAGGACTCCCCTGGGGATTCAGCTCAGCCTGGTAGATTCAGTTGAGGCAGGTCCAGTCCCCTCCTCCCTTCACCTAGGCTGAGCAAAGTGTCCCAGCATAGGCCCTAGGTTTCAAAAAGCCAGCTCATGCACTAAGGACAGGTCCCGATCCCACTGCCTGGGCGCCTCCTAAATAGTTCAAGCTAATCAACTGTCTCACTTATCCAGAGGGCCTGATCCAGTTCCATGGGGACTCCTCGGCTATTGGTTCAAAACTCTTGTACTTGCACTTTGAACTACTGAAAACTTAATAGAAAAAAATGTGCAGTAAAACAAAGAACAACATTCTTCTGCATTTTTTCATCTAAAGTAACATATACACAGTTATGGTTGTAGGGTTTTTTTAATAGTTGTATGTGACTGGTAACATTTTATAAGTGCATGGATAAGAATTATGTATGTACAATAAATCTATAGTAAATAATTTCTCTGATGTATAAATCACAACTTCTTACCAAGAATAACTAATCAACCTCACAGGGGTACTGTGTGAACAAAAAATGGTAATAGATAGGAGATCTCAGCCCAGTAGAAAGAGATTATCATCTTGTGTGCCATATTACATAGAGAGAAGAAAACACAGATATTGCTATACTTTAGGTCTTTCCATACAGTTCATCATATTACTATGATCAATATTTCCAAAAATGCTTTATTGGGGTTATTAATCTGACCTATTGATATTTCTTGCTATCATAATATGAAGCCCCAGTTCAGGCTACTAAATTGAGAAATGCTGAGAAATACCAGATTTAAGGGGTGCTTGTTCCAGTCACTTCTATCTCAATGTAGTACTTCAGCATACAGGCTTTTCCTTGGATTATTTCTTACTACAAATTCGGAATGTCACTGCTCTAATTTAGAACCATGATGTAATTTTAGTTCAATATTTTTTGAAAACAGAATGAGTTGTGTGCAGCAAAGCCCTCACTCGATGCATATAGTTATTTCTCCATGGGAAATAAAACACCTTCCAAAGAAGGAAAGAGAAAGGCCACAGAAATACATACACATGTATGCTTGAACATACACACACATTCACACATAGACACACACAAACACACCTTCACAAAGGTTACTCATTTATATTATTTTAAATATAATTTAAATTACAATAATTTATTGTTTCAACATCCTGCTGTTTACCTATTACAAGATATATTTTAATTAAAACATTCAATGTTGATATATTAGTTGGCAAATATTATATATATTTTCCTGTATGACATGATTTTTTTAATTAAATTTATTTTACATCTCAACTACAGTTTCCCCTCCCTTCTATCCTCCCATCCCCTCTCTCCACCTCCCCTCAACCTACCCCCTCAATCCACTCCTCTGCTTCTGTTCAGAAGGGGGCAGGCCTCCCATGGTTATCAACAAAGCATGGCATTTCAAGTTGAGGTCGGACTAAGCATCTCCCCTTGTATTTAGAAGGGCAAAGCAACCCTACATGAGAAATAAGTTTCCAAAAGATAGCCAAAGCATTAGGGACAGCCCCTGCTCCTGCCATTAGGCATCCCACAAGTAAACCAAGCTACACAATTGTCACATATATGCAGAGGGCCTAGGTAAGTCCCATGCAGACTCCCTGGTTGCTGGTTCAGACGCTGTGAACCTCTATGAACCCAGGTTAGTTAATTCTGTGAGTTTTCTTGTGATGACCTTGATCCCCTATGGCTCCTACAATCACTCCTCCCTCTCTCAACAGGATTTCCCAAACTCAACACAATGTTTTTAAAACTTTACATATTATGAAGTTGATAAACTGAGTAATTACCATAGATATTACTTCACATACTTACACTCTCTTGTTGAGAAATCTATTCTATTAATTTTCCAGATTATGCCTTTTTACACTCAAAGATCACACCCTAAAACCTTACTTATTAGAGAGATTTATTGGAGTCTGGAAAGCACATGTGTGTGGTGGGGTATGTGTTCATCTACATATGAAGAAAAACTAATGTTTCTGACTGTTCAAAGGTTCCATGTATGGCCAGAATTGAAGTGTAGACATTCTTGCCTTTGAACGATGAAGAATGCCTCTGCATTATCGCAAGATGGTTTCTGAATAAATTGTAAGAGTGTTCCTAAATACATTGTTTAAAGATGTGGAAATTGGTTATGTGGGGTCAGTATTGTCTTATGATTTAGTTTTTTCAGAAATACATATACATAATTATATGTTAGGGGATCTACACCGGATGTTTATGTATAGGATGCTGTGTCAGGGAGCATGTGTTCTATGGCACACATGTGTAGGTGAAATGATAACTTTGTGGAGTCAATTCTCATCTTCCATCTTTGTATGAGTTCCAGGCAATTAACCCAACCTTTCAGGTGTGTGCTGCAAACATGCTCACCCTCTGAGCCTTCTTGTTGACCCTGTGTGCTTGGATTCTCAACCAATTGCCTGAAATAGTGATGATTGTAAAATTCCTTTTTTTTTTTCCTTTCACAGGATTATACACTCACCATGTATTTCCAGCAGTCTTGGAAAGACAAGAGGCTTTCATATTCTGGAATCCCATTAAATCTGACCCTCGACAACAGGGTAGCTGACCAACTCTGGGTACCAGACACCTACTTTCTCAATGACAAGAAATCATTTGTGCATGGGGTCACAGTGAAAAACCGAATGATAAGGCTGCATCCTGATGGAACTGTGCTCTATGGACTACGGTAAATGTTTTCCTATTGCCTTGCTTGATGTTGCTGTTTTGTTTACTAGTTTTACAAGTGGGTGGAAGGGAGAGAAGCAGGGAGGAGATAGGCTCATATGCATAGTTAACATATCTTTGGCCAGAAAAATCTTGGGGTCTACTGGAGCTCAATGTAGACAACTTTGTTCAGCAAGTGTAAGTGAGAAGTTTTTGTCTTGACCATCAAATAATAAAGTAGTAAATTTTGTCATCGCCAATAAATTTAAAGTTATGTCCTTTTTTTATCAATTATTTGATTATCTCAGAGCCAATCAAATGGAACTGAAAAGGATTTTGAGTGCTACGTGTTCTTACTTAATTATGAAAGAAAATAAACAGTTTGTGAAGAAAATGGAATTTTGGGGCAGCTTTGAGAAAAGTCATAATATGTTCATTTCCTTCATTTTTTATGGTTTAGCCTCTATATTTAGGTCTATGATTCAACTGACTTATGAACTATTTGGGGACATTTTGCAAGAGCTAAAGGTTGGGGTTTAGTGTTCACTTAGACTTTGGTTCATTTGGGTATCATTTGTTGAAAAGGAAATTTGCTCATTGGATTGAGCTGCTAATGGATCAAATTCACAGAGGGGCCTCTACACACTCAGCTGTGTTCCACTGTTCTTTTTATTTAGCTCTGCACAGGGTCATTCTCTTCTAATTCAGGTGGTTCTTAGCCAACTCATGATGGCAACATGTGTATGTCTTTTCCTGTTATATTTATATCTCAAGTTGTTTGAAATTTTAGGTTCCTCATGTGTTGCTAATTTTCAGAATCAATTTGTCCCATCCACCACATAAAGCCTCTGAGTTTATTATGGAGAATGCTGAGTCAATTGGTTAGTATGGGAAGAATTAACATCATAACATTATAAAGCTTTCCAACTCATGCATATGATATATCTTTATTTCTTTGGACTATTTCATTTATATCAGCTGCTTTCTGTATCACATTATGTTGTTGTGTTTATGACTCAAGTAAAAAGATAATAATATCTTTAACTTAGATCAGCAGTGTTTTACACCACAGTGGTTTTTTTCATTACATTTTTCTTAGTTACGAAGTCATAAACATTCTATAGATGTCTATTATTACTTTTTGTGTAACTGAAAGCTTAGTAATTAAAAAATTAATGTTCATTTACTTCTACTTTTGCCAAATCTGTAGCTAAATTGTGATTTGTTTAAAACTTGGGTATCCCCTTGGTAAGTCCTTTTAGAAGCAAAGGGTTTAGAAAAAGCAATGGACTTTGTCACCAGGGCTTTGTGGGAGAACAAAATGTAGCTGTATGTTTGGTAACAATGAAGGTCAAGGTCCCAGTTTATACTTTGACTTCGGGCATTTTAGAAATTATTGTCAGCATCTAACAATGGGAATTGTATCAAGAAAAGTAACACTGGTGAATTATGAAGTTGAACACACACCATTTTGCAATTTGAAATTCTGTGCTTTGGACATAATGTAGTTGTTGCACATGTATATTCACAGCTGACACCATCAAGCCAGTTTAAAAAAAAAAATGCAACATGCAGTGGAAAAGGAATCTCTAGATGTTACCCCTGGTGGAGAATTATGGTCATGAATGATTCTGAAGGAAGGAAAGTCACTTTTCTTCAGAAGCATGACCACTGGTGGGTTCTCCACACCTTAGTAGATTTCATACCCATATAAATATATATAAAATTTTAAGGGAGGACATGAAATTGGAAGGGAGATGTGATGGGAGGATCTTAGAGGAAATTGGAAGTCATGTTAGGGATGGATGTGATGAAGATGCATTACATAAATGTATTAAATTTCCGTAATAAATAAAAAAGAAGAGAAAATTGAGACACAAAAGGCCTAGGGTTTGTCTAAGGCCACCAAGAAGCAATTCAAAATTCAGGTATCCTGTCTCTCAAATCTTAGTTTATCAATTCTATTCCCATTAAATATACCTAATAGTAAATATTTCCTTCGAAGTTATGTAACACTGCTCTTTACTCTTCAAAAACAAACCAAGCCTGTGTAGATTTTAGCTTATGAGCAGACAATAATGATCACCTAAAGAGAAACACAAATTATACATTCATTACAGGAATGCCAGTCTCTTTATGGAACACTCTTTCTCCTTAAGGGACTCATCTCTGCTCTTATGTATCCCATTCCTTCTTTTCTGCTTTTTGCTCTTTGATTTTCTCCTTCATCAGATGCCATTATCCTCCTAGAGACCAAAAGTATAACAGAGACTGTGTGACATCTGAAGCTAGAGGATAGAGGTTGAGCGTGACTGTCACAATTTTCTGATTGTTTGACCTTGAAAAATTTACAAATTTGATGAGCCTAGGTGTTATCATCTGTAATGATGGCTTAATATCCCTAACTAATTATTGAGATGATCTTAAAAAGTAGTTAATCTGAGATTGAGTACATAGTATGTTCTATTGTGCTTCATCAGATGCTAGAAACTTGCCTTCCGATTGGCTCTCTAATACCTGGAGCTACTAATGATGCAGTTGTCCAATTAAGAAAACACTCAATTGAGTGCTCCATATGTGTATCCATTCTGACCCTGAGGATAGTTTTCCAGGAGTCAAGGGGGCTTCTCACTGTGCAGAGGAAGTAGCATCTGGAATGGAGAGCCAAGAGATTGTCAGTTTCACCAGTCCCTATCCTGAATCAGCCATTTCCACTCCGTGGGTTTCTATCACATTTCATTTATCATTATATCTACCAAATTCTGTTCCCCCTGATTCCACAGACATAACATTTCCTAGCTGTAAAAATGAAGATCTGCCTGTTTCTCATAAAAGCCTTTTAAAGGAATAGCTATCATTTATCATTCCTAAGCACACAAAGCAGAAAGTCTTTACCATATAACATATGCTTTGGCATCTTTAGGACTGTAAAGCACTGATTTTATACATGAGTAATTGAGGAAATGACACTGATGGCGTTATCCATTTTCATAAGTCCAGTTAATAGTCATTGTGAATGGGCCCATATATTAACAAGTAATTTTAGCAATACTGGATTGATGTACCCCAAGCCCCTTTAGCCAGCTTTTCCATGATCATAAAACATATTTTTAAATTAAGTAGATTTTTTCTGTATTCAAATTCAATATGAGATGATACTTTTAAGTTATATGAAATTACAAGATTTTTTTTAAAAAAAAACTGTCCTCAGTCCGATTTTACACCCAAGACGTCGTACTCAGCCCTGTAACAGTGTGGTGTCTGATATAGGACACTACTGAGTAAGTAAGTTCCTGTACAACAGATCTCTAGCACACCAATCCTTATGCCCTTTGTTCTTGAGAGACTCCACTGCGACAAAACGCATTGTTCTAAGGGGAAACCCTCCCATCACTATTACATCTTTTTAAACTAGAGTTGATACTCTAATCTATAACCATGAACCTCATATGCACCAAAAGCTGGCAAAAATCATTCGTTTTCTTAGCAAGTCCCTCAATGTCACTTATCAAGTCCTTAAAACCCCCCTTCTTTTCCTCCTTCTTTGCATTTTATTCTGAGAAAGTTTTCCCTTTGCTCTAGGCTAATGTCTTAACCATAGCATCAAATCCAATCTTTGCCTGATCTTCAGACTCAGCACCCTGTTTTGCTGACTTCTTCAGACCTTTCTCTTTATTGATTTCTTCACCTTGGTTTTCTCTTTGAGTTCTAATCTTCCCACAACCTTGGTTTCCTGTCCTTTCTCACTACTCACTCCCCAGAGCCTGCATCAGCAAGGCTCTACCCAGGCTACTTGCTTAAGCAGCTCTGCTCACAGCTACTAAGGCCATCACTCACTCTCTACTGGACTTCTTTGAATGACTCTGATGACCAGACCTGGCTTGAGGGTTTCTCTTGTGTCTTTAATGTGTGCTGTAGCAGTTAATCCAGGGTTGACCTGCTTCCTGAATTGAACAACAGTAAGGATCTAAAATCCGCAAACAAGTTTCAGGGAATGTTTTGTGATTGAGCATCTGAGTCTGAATGCTCTGCCTTTCTACCTGACACACTACTTACTTTGTGCCATTTGTTTTTCTTCCAAAGTAGGACATCCTCTTGTCCCAGGTGATAGTAAAACCATTGGCATCCTGGTAAATCAGCACAAACTGCAAGTTAGCTTCATCCCTGAGACCTAACCTGTTACTTCTAACCTGTGCTGTTAAACTATCTTTCATGCTTACAAACCACTTCTTCCATCCAAATTAACAGCTTCACAATTACTCCTTGGCCAATTTTCTTGCTCAGTTTTTCTACTTTTTATTATTGTCATCAGCCTTCTTCCTGCTAGAAGCCCCTCCCCCACCAAGTCAGTGGCTTCAAAGCCTATGTAAAATTGGTTTCAATTCTCTCTCTGGAATCCAAGAACCTCTAGTTGTTTTTCTAAATAACTCTAAGAGATTTCAGGTTAAATTATGCATTGAATATTGAAAAAAAAATGTCTCCTGGAAATTATAATTTAGGGGCAGCATATATGCACATGACTGCAACCCTACTGTTTTATTGAAAGGCCCCTCCTTCACTGCCTGGCAGGGGGAGCACTGTCAGTCTCCTCCCCTTGCATAAATGGATGGCATCTCCTCTTCTATATATAGTCTCACTATGTGTGTCTGTGTCCACGTTTGCCCCTTTCTTGAGTTCATTGCTCCTCCCCCATGGCAACTCTTTCCCATTTTCTTTCCTTGTTTTGAAATCCGATCTAAGTTTCTTCCATGAAGATAATCACATTCTCCATAGCCCAGAGGAAAACTCTCATTTCACACAGAACACAATTTAATCTCACCAAAGACCCCTGGGTTTGCAGCTCTTTTATGACACGTTAACTTTTGGTGTCTTGGAGCTGATGACTTTTTATGTAAAGTAAAAAATGCATAATTGTTGAAAATAGAAACTGTATTTCCCCAACCTCTTTCAAACTAAATGATTGCCCAGTAAATGCTTGTAAAAGCAACATTAATATGTGCAGAATGCACTTACCTGACTCATAGTCATCAGCTGCAGTGGTTCTTTTTATCTAAATGATGGCTTTTAAGCAAAGAGTGATTATTGCTATTAGTGACCAGATGTATTCAGTCTCTTCTGCAAACACCATCCAGATGGTTGCACACACTAGCTCTCTCCCAGGCCTATACATTTGGGGGCTAAAAGACTGTTTGTTTTTTTCCCTAAAAAATGGCAGGCATGGAATAATTTAATTACGTGAAGACATTCAGCGGAGTATTTAACCTCCCAAGAATGCCCCCTCCTCCTTTTGTCTTCCTCTTTTAACTCTGCCGGTACTGTCCTTTTATTATTTTACAGTGCTTCTTCCTCTATCTTCTACTGGAAGTGAGCCCAAGGCCAGATTAGTTTAAGAGTCTGTGAAAGCTTCCATAGATGAATGGGTAACCCATTCACAGTAAGACTCAGTGTGTTATATTCAGGAGTCTACACATCTTCTGAGTATGCACAGAGTAAGCTGTATATACCACATCATTTAAGTTAATATTTATGGATATTCTATCATAAGATTTATCAATAACCATGTATAAACTATTCTATAGCCCAGTGCTTTACTTGGTGCTCCACTTACATTGCGATATTTAGTTGTTCCCTTGGCCCTATGAGCTACACATATTAAGAAGCTAATTCTATAAATACCAAAATAGGACGATCCAAAGTGAATTTTCCAAACTCATTTGTTTATTGTTTACTTTAAAAATATTTTAAATGTGAGGGTATTTTGCCTGCACATATGCTTATGCATCACATGCATACCTGGTGTCTGTGGAAGGCAGGAAATCCTGTTAGATCACCAGAGACTGGAATTAAGCTGAAACAGCCAGTACTCTAACCACTTAGCCATCTCCCTAGCCCCTGTTTGGTCATAATAATCAAGATAATCAAATTTCATTTGATTAATGTATTGTCAAAAACTACATATTGCATTTATTAATGAATTGTCAAAAACTTTATAGATTCTCGTTTCCTTATTTAATACCTTTATAAATAATATCTTTTTTGTTTTATTTTATTTTATTTTACAATACAATTCAGTTCTACATATCAGGCACGGATTTCCTTGTTCTCTCCCCTCCCCTTTCCCCCAGCCCATCCCCCATTCCCACCTCCTCCATGGCAAAGCCTCCCCTGAGGACTGAGATCAACCTGATAGATTCAGTCCAGGCAGGTCCAGTCCCCTCCTCCCAGGCCTAGCCAAGCGACCCTGCATAAGCCCCAGGTTTCAAACAGCTAACTCATGCAATGAGCACAGGACCCGGTCCCACTGCCTGGATGCCTCCCAAACAGATCAAGCCAACCAACTGTCTCACCTATTCAGAGGGCCTGATCCAGTTAATATCTTGTTGGAAGAAAGTTTTGTGTTGTTTTGGTCCTTCCATCCCCTGTGTGTTTCTATCTGAGCTCAATGGGATATAGATTCATTATCTGTGGTACTGTGGTTGGGCAAGGACTCATCATTTGTGTAGTCTGCTTCTACGAAGAGACCCAAAGCCCAGCTGTCGTTTCTTTATTATGATACGAGGATTAAACTGCTGATCCACCCACTGTAATAATTCCTTTCATTTGAACCTCCTCCTCAGGCTACTTACTAGATTACAGGGCTACTCTAACAAGGAGCCACAAACTAGGTAACTTCAAATACAGAATTTTATTGGCTCATAATTTGGGTTTGGAACAATCATTATGCTGATAGGACTGGCTTCTTTTCAGAGCTGAGAAGCATGGTCTGTTCAAGTCTTCTCTCTCTCCTTGTGTACAGGGCTATCATCTCTAAGTCTTCAGACAGTCTCTCTATGTGTTTATGTGTCCAAATTTCTCCCTTCGTTAGGGTACCAGTCATGTGAATTAGAACCCAAACCAATGATCTTACTTTAACTCTATTACCTCTTTAAAGTTTCCATGTTTGGCACAGTTATATTCTGGGGTTGGAGCTTCAGTGTATGAATTTGGGGATAGACAAATCATCCTATAATGCCAATGATTTTGGTTAACCTGATAATTGTTTTGTCTCAATCAACTTCAAATTTACAAAATGTATAATTTACAAATGTACAAAATTTACAAAAAAATATTACATTTTTCTTGTCTTCATTTATCAACTAGATCATTCTCTAAAGAATTTTCCCTAGTCAGTCATTGCTTATCTCTGGGTGTACTGGTGTGCAATATCAGCAGAATCTAAGGACCTTTACTTATAGCTGGAAAAACAAGTAGATGGGAATTGGTGAAACACCGCTCACAGCAATGCTGTAATTTGTAAAATAGTTGAAAAACCCAGGATGTGCCCATAAGCTCACGTTATCAGAACTGAGAGATAAATCTTTCTTCTCGAAGATGACTCCGTCCTCTGGTGTCAAGACTGCCATGGTATTCCCCGGCCCCGCCCACTAGTAACAAATTTACTCTAGAGATGCGTTTACTCTCTTACAAGAGCCGGATCAGTTGCTCTTCTGTAACTTGTCAGATTTTATTGTCACAAGCTGTTTTCTTGTGTGACATCTCCAAGTGTGACCACGGAGGTCCACCACTTTGTTCTTTGTGTGTGTGTCTGCTTATCTTTAAGAAGTCAGGGTTCCTTCTCTTCAGAGCCCATTCCCTGTGGTACCGCGCCTTCCTCAGCCTTGATGCAGGGGAGAGGGGCTTGGGCCCAGCCCGCCCCAACTTGGTAAGCCAGCCTGTGTTGAATACACGAGGGAGGTCTTACCCACTGTGAGGAGTGGGTGGGGGTGAGATGGAGAGTAGTGGGGGGAGCAGGAGAAGGAGAGGGAGGGGGAACCATGGGCAGTATGTAAAATTGAAAAAAAAAATAAATGAAACTTAAAAAAAAGAAGTCAGGCGTTGTGATAGGTGTGTCTGTTGCAATCCACTGTAGCTGTTATTTTCAAATCTAACTTTTTTAAAAAAATCATTTTTTAGCTGATTTTAGTCTGCTAAAGTCTGCTGCTGAGTTGGCCTGAATAGTCTTGAAGTTTCTTTATCTAATAAAGCATCAATTTATTCCCTAATCCAGAAATTGGGAAAAATTACAACTGTGCAATTTAGAGTATCAATTTTTAATTCAGATTCAGAATGTAGGGCATTAACTTCTTGAACTTTATAACTTCTTTCTCTTTTCTAGAAAATATTTGTTTCTAATGATATTTAAAAGATAATTAATTTACACACACATATATATATATGTTTGTGTTAAACATATGTGTGTGTGTGTATATATACATATGTATGTGTGTGAAAGAATTAGGTTATCCTCTATGAGGAGCATTTGGATGTATTAGTATGTATTAATTTCATTTTAATAGATTCCATTTGATTAAGCTACAATTTCTCTTCAATTTGTACTTTTTAAATTATTTCTTTTATTTTTAAACCATCCCATATGGCACTCATTGCTCTCTTTCAAATTCATGGCCTCTTTTGTCAGTGTGTGTGTGTGTGTGTGTGTGTGTGTGTGTGTGTGTGTGTGTGTTTGTGTGTGTATTTCTAAACAAGCAAGTAAGTACAACTTGCTCAGTCTGTATTAACATTACTCATATGTGTATTTTCAGGGCTGACCGTATGATAACCACTTGCTGTACTCTTTCCTGGGGAAGACTATTTCTCCTGCTCTTAGTACTCATTAGTTGCCTGTGGTTCTTTGTGTAGCACTGAGACCTCTTGTACTCCCCAAATCTGCCACTCCTACTCACTTTATCATGCCTATTGTTCTGGCTCAGCTCATGTTTAGGCAGTCACATTAACGAGGCTTTATTGATGTAGCTTAGGGCATTCCCAGGAGGCATAATCCCACAGCAAACTCCCTAGTTCTCTAGCTCCTACACTCTTTCCTCCCCTTCTTCTGCAATGATCTCTGAGCCTTGGGTGTGGGAATTGTTCTGTAGATGTAATCAGTTGGGATTGAGCCCCACAGCTCTGTGTTTGGTTGTTTACGGTTTTTCCATAATGGTCTTTGTCTACCGCAAAAAGACCTTGATGAGAGGTGAAGACTGTACTTATATGAGAAATTCATAAAGAATTATGATATTGCTGGGAAGTGGTGGCTCATGCCTTTAAGGCCAGCACTCAGGAGGAAAAGGCAGGTGGATCTCTATGAGTTCAAGGCCAGCTTAGTCTACAGATTGAGTTCCAGTACAGCCAAAGCTGTCTCAGGGGGAAAAACAAAAAACCAAAAAAGTCAAAGAATCATGATATTAACTATCTACCTAAAAATATCAATAGCACATATAATTTGGTGTGTAAATCTACATACATAGTTTAAATGAAATTTTAGCATCTGGGCTAATAATGCTCTCCATAAGAGCCAAAGACCAACTAACAGAAACCCAAGTACAAGATCTGAGAAGCCTTCTTTTGAGTTGGTGGTCAGGGTTTCCCAACAGACTCCCAAAACATACTGGTGACTGTTATTAGCCTTGGTTGCCCTCCACAAGTGGAAATTAAGTCTCCATTGCTGAAGCTTTCATGTACTTCAGAAACAGGGCCCAGAGACCCCTGAGCTGGAACTAACCTAAAACCTCTCTCCCTGAGGCGCTAGTTTTCATGGTATCAAAAAGCACCATGCCAGCTTCCAAAGGAGGGAAGTAACCAAAATTTCTACTCGGCTGTGATGTCACAAAAATGACCCTTAGAGTGCAGTAGTGGCCCTTCTACCTTGGTGGTAATTGGTGGCTCTGTAATTGGATTTAAGACTCACTCAACCAGAGGAAAACTTTGCTCCATTATATTTTTGCCTCTTAGATATGAACATTTCCATTTGCTTGCTCTTTCCCTTCCACTTTCATAGATACACATGAATGTTCATTTCCTTGCTTTGGAAGGTATCACAGTCCATCAACTGCCTTGTTTCTTTAAGCCACTTTTGCAAAATACCTGTAATATTGAACGCGGTGTTGAACCCATCTTCTCATTTGGTTGTTGATGTTCTCAGCCCCTGCATAAAGCCCTGTAATAGGCTACATACATCATTCTTTCAAGATCGTTGGTATTTGTCTGTCTGTGTTTCTATGTGCATTGTATGTTTATTGTTCTCCGTTATAGAAATAAAAATAACTGCAGAAGGTACACAGCATAAATAAAAAACAACTCTCTCAAGATTGGGAACAATTTCAACTCTATGAAACTTTGTGCAGTCCTCCAACACATAGTAATGAGTCCATCTTCCAAAATGAATTTTCTGAACTTCGGGATTCAGATACGAGGCTATTACTCACCAGAAGCCTGTGGCCTGGTGTGGACCTTGAGAACTCGCCTACTGTATTTGTACCGGCAGCTCCGCTCCAAATTGATTTTTTGATATTCTTGGCAGTGCCTGACCACGGGTTGTGTGTGAGAATAAAATCAATGCCTACACTTATATTGACTGTAAAAGAAAGACGGAGTTTCTCACATTCCCTTGGAGGATCGTCCTATCTTGCTTTGGTCTTTATGATAAAGCGGCTAAAAAGCAAAGGCAATTATCTTGATAATACAGATCCCAAAACATAAAAATGTATAGATGCCACTATTGATTTCCAGAGCAGCTTGGAGGACCTAAATGTTTCACATTATCTCTTTGTATTGATTGTAGACCCTGAAAACTGTTCTCTCTCCTAAAACTTGGCCCACACAGAGCAGTTATGATCGCATTTAAGAGCTCTTCCGCTGCTGGCAGGGAGCTCGCTGAGGCATACACCAAGCAACAGCATGGTGGAGTTGAATGCAGAGGATGGGTATGTGGGCTGATGTGGTGTTTTTGCAGAGGACTGGCTGATATTGACAAATGTACTTCGTCAGGGAAAGAAGCTTGTTGTTTTGAGTAAGGAAAAGGAAACAGAGCATGCATAAACAACAGGTAGATAGAGAGTGCATGGCGACTCTCCTTGCAGCTCCCAATGAAGGGCGGGCTTGGTATGCCTCTCACTGCTCAGTGGCCTTATATCGTAGCTTCATCAGTCAAATACAGAGAAAGCCGTTTAAAATGGTTTCCAATGAAAGCACGGCTCTATTTGCCTAACTTTTTTATTTTAATGAATAAGTAATTATATGAAAATATTTATGATTAAATGATGTTTCTTAGGATCTTCTTTCTCATAAATATAGAATTGTGAATAATTTAAATATTTAACAAGCCATTTATATAATTATACATTTACTATAGCTATTGTGTAACCATGTGGAAGTGTCATTATGATTAATGCCCTATAATTAATATAGAATACTAAATACAAACAATGGCCAGATAATACTTTTAAATATATCTCAAATTCATAGGCTTGGTTAAGTATCCTGTGGGAGAATACCAAACATGAACTGTTAGAATGGAGGAAGGAATGAGAAAAGGAATGAAAGAGGAGGAAGTTGGAGACAAGTAAGGAAAGGGAAGAAGAGAGAGGCTTAAGGAGGAAAGCACCAGGAGAAGGGAGCCTGATGTCTCTAAGTTGTGTTGTAAAGTTTAACTCCTTCTTAACATTGTGAAAGACATCAATCGTCAAGAAGAGTTATAAGGTTTTATAACCATGTGTTGAAACCTTTCCTTTAGAATGTTTATTTATTTTTAATTGTGTGTGTGTGTGTGTGTGTGTGTGTACATATGTGTGCAGGAGCCCACAGAGGTCAGAGCTGTAGGATTCTCTGTACCTAGAGTTACAGGTGGATGTGAGATACCAGACATGGGTGCTGAGGACTGAACTTGAGTCATCTGCAAAAACAATATGCAATCTTAACCTTTGAGATATCTTTCCAGCCCCTCATTTGTGAAATCTTTAAAGCAATTTTCTCCAAACCCCTTAACTTTTGCATGAAGACCTCATTATATAATTTCCATACTTTTTGTCCCAATTATGAATCATCTATAAATATTGACCCATTTTACTTGCACATGTGTATGCATGAATACATATAAGTATTTTAATGTAATTTTATTATCTTTGTATTTTGAAAACCATAATTTTTATGTAGACACTGAGTTAATTAAAAATTAAAATGTTTTGTTTACAACAATCCTTCTTTTGTAGAATTGAGATAACAGTATTATGGGTACATTAAGGATAAACAGATTAATGGCAGCAAAAAATAATATCCATTAGTGTATAGTAAGGAGCAAAGGAACATTCATTTATCATAAAAGACATGTGGTGTGTGCATTATACTTGGATAACAAACATGCTATTCACATACTCATCAGCATTAAAATAAAAACTTAATTTCTCTTTGCAAAACTTTGAGGCACCAAGTAAAGGCTAGGCTCCATTCTACGCTATGTTCTAGATCTTAGATTGTGAAATAATAACCCGAGGAGCCATAGCCTTACTGTATTGTGATTTAACTTCTAGCTTTGTATCTCAAATGTAAGCCATAGGGTGTTTCTCAAATATAAAATTCCATTGCAGGATTTATATTAGATATAATACTACACCTAGTATGTCGTTCTCCATTTTCAAGTATTACATCATGTATTACAATGCCCAGATATGGAGGCTTTATTTTTTGCATCAGTAGCATGCTTGTGGATTTTTTCAACATCTCATCACCATTATGGAAGCAGAAATTTATGTTAGCCTAAAGCAGAGATACCACAAAGGACCCCTGGAAGGCTGTGTGCTCTGTAAATGCAATAAAAAATAACCGTTAAGGCTAGAATTGGAACTGACTCACTTTTACAAGCTAACCCAAGTATTCTGGTCAGCCAGTGGGGGTCTTTACAGTTCGTAGTATTGCCTTGTTATGTGTAAAAGAAGAAATGGGGGAATCAGAACCACATTTACTGGAATGGGTGCCTTGTTCTCCAGAGTGTTTCAGCCCACAGAACATATTTGGAGAGGATAAAAATGTTTTCCAGTGTAACTTACTCTTTTCAATCTCTACTTGGGAACACAGAATGTTGTGTTCAAATAGAGTGTGCTGGTTCTCCAGAGCACAGACAGTTATACTGAAGAACAAACAGCTCAGCATGACTGAGTCTGGACTAAGAGAGAATGCGTCTCCACACCTCCCAGGAAAAAGTCATGGTTTACCTTTCCCACATCTTTTTGTTATTTTTAATAAAGATAGGATGCAACCTATTATCCAGCATCTAATAAAATTGCAGTGAACTGGAGCTGAAAGAACTGACTAACCCATTTCCTTCTAATTGCAAAGAACTGACTGGCTTCTTTTCAGTGCCTTTGAAGAAGGGGAAAAAAGGTGTAATAATGGCAAATAATTAGCCTGTATGGCATATTTTAAAGAGAGCAGATGCATCCAAATCTAGACCTCTGTTTTGAGTGTCCTGTTCACAGCTGCTGATCAACTTCTCTACCTGGATGTCTACAGACATTTTAAAAACTGTATCCCCTAAACAGAGCTCCTTAGCGTCTCCACAGAAGTGTTTTCCACAGTCCTGTCCCTTCCGTTTTTTCCATTCAAACATCCTAAAAGCTCAGTGGCTGGTGTATTGGTTTCATAAACCGTGTTCAAACTATGAGCAAGTGTATTGTTGTCTGTTCTGGTAACAGACAATAAAAGTATCTGGTTGTATGAGACTAACAAAGGGTCAGAAGAGATCAAATGGAAATGAAGCCCAAGTACAGGGCCACAAAGAAAGTCCCTGACTCCTGGAGTGAGGAAGTAGGAGGAGCGAAAGAAATTCAGAAGCCAGGGCTACCTAAAGCAGGAGGGAAGCCAGCAGAGCATAGGTCCGTCCGGGAAGCCGGGTAACGAAATTGTGTCAAAGAAGTGGGACTGATCAGCTGTGTGAGTTCTGGTAAATACATCAAGTCTTTAAATACTGATCAAATTGACCACCAAATTTAATAATGTCAGAGTTATGGAGAATTTGATATGATGGGACTGGGTGCAATGGTCATGCAAACTATGAAATGGAGCAGAAGAGAAATGGATGAGCGAGTGGCACTGTCAACAATAAGCATATTGATCTATTGAAAAGATAGGGCAGAGAAAGAAAATTTGGTGAGTTGGGAGATGGAAGAAATACTGAGGCAATCAATGTCTTAATGTCTTAAGAAATGAGATGGCATCAGATCAGCTACCAAAAACAAAAAAGGAGTGGCTGAACCTAAGCCAGGAGCTTGCAAAGCTCATTCATCAAAGCAGGAAAAAAAGGCAGTGTCTCCAGGTACAAGCACATACAGAAGTCTGGCTGGTGGCAGTATTTAATTACCACAATAACACATTTAAAAAAAAGTGGTCCCTGCATCAAGGCTGAGAAAGGTATCCCACCACAGGGAATGGGCTCTAAAATGCCAGTTCATGTACCATGGATAGGTCCTGGTCCCATTGCCAGAGGCCCCACAAACAGATCAAGGGATACAACTGTCACCCACATTCAGAAGGCCTAGTTCGGTCCCATGCAGGCTCCCCAGCTGACAGACCAAAGTCCTTGAGTTCCCACTAGTTTGGGTCAGCTGTCTCTGTGGTTTTTCCCATCATGATACAGGGCTAGGGGCTTAGTCCTGCCCACCCCAACTTGCTGTGCCAGCAGGTGTTGACTACCCAAGGGATGCCTTACCCCTATGAGGAGTGAATGGGGGGTGGAGGGGGAGGGAGCAGTGGAATGGGAGAAGGGGAGTGTGGTGGTATTGTGTTCCCCAAAATATTGTGCACCCTAATAAGCTTATCTGGGGTCAGAGACAGAACAGCCACAATATTAAACATAGAGGATAGGCAGTGGTAGCACACACCTTTAATCCCAGCACTTGGGAGGTAGAGCTAGGCAGAAATCCATGTGTTCAAGGATACAGCCAAGCATGGTGACTCACGCTTTTAATCCCAGGGAGTGAATGAAGGTAGAAGGCAGAAAGATATATAAAGCATGAGGACCAGGAACAAGAAGCATTTGGCCTGGTTAAGCATTTGACTGGTTAAGCTTTTAGGTTTTGAGCAGCACAGTTCAGCTGAGAGCCATTCGGATATGAGGACACAGAGGCTTCCAGTCTGAGGAAACAAGATCAGCTGAGGATCCGGCGAAGTAAGGTTAGCTGTGGCTTGTTCTGTCTCTCTGATCTTCCAGTGTTCACCCCAATACCTGACTCAGGTTTGTTTTTATTAATAAGAACTTTTTAAGATTCCTGCTACAGGGGAGGGAGGGGGAACGGTGCTTGGTATGTTAAATAAAAAAAAATAATAAAAAAAAGAAAAGTGCTCCCATTCCCCCCTCAAAATGGATAAACTGAGGCAGCACAAACCATTTAGATAACTTGCTTATTATATCATGATTGAAACAGAACCACCCAGAATCCAAAACCAAGCAATCTACGTTAATGGCCTGAGTGGCCACACATTGTTCTGATAGAGAGGTAGCATCGGCAGTAGGTCACTTCCCATCCAGGCTGTTTTCTCAGACTTGGATGAGATAATGAAGGATGGCATTGGCAACGTAGTACGAAATGAAAGAAACTCTGCTGGGTTGGCATAGAACTGGGAACTTTGATCCCATGAAGTAAAAATTAGAAAACTCAGAGACTTAACTTTTCAACTTGTGTGGCCATGGATGAGATGCCAATATAATCACTTGAGCTTAAAGACTCTTTGATTCTTTTGTTCTTTGGCAATCACAAACAGGCATCCAGGGTGTTCAGTTTACTCTCGTCCTCTCTTATTTCCCTCGCACCTCAGTCATCCCCCTTTCCCCTCCCTACAGGTTTCTATCCCACCATTGCGTGTGTCTTCTGGTTTAGTTCTGTGAGCCATTGGTTTTATAGAGACTGACAGTTGAGGGTTCAGTCCTAAACAGGACATTTATATCATTTCCTCTAAAGTTCAGGGAACATTATGAAAGACAGAGTGGAAACACTATAAGCCAGTCGGAAGACAGGAGAAATGACCACAAATTGCAAAGGGCATGACGTTACCATGATCTCATAGCTGCTGTGGTTGCTTACACTGGTCCTAAATAACACTGGGACTGTCAATAGCTAATTGTGGATGGGTTCCTCCCTGCTGAACTGTTGACTTCTGGTAGATTCTATGGGACAGATAGTCATTGTCTTCAGAAAATTTATCCATATATTATTTTATGAGTCGATTTCTTCCATGCATGTATGTGTACTGCATGCATGCCTGGTGCCTACAGCAGTCGGGGGGGGCGGTGGATCTCCTGGAGCTGGAGGTATAGATGATTATGAACCACAAAGGGGATTCAAGGAACTGAACCTGGCCCTCTTTAAGAGCAACAAGTATTCTTAACCACTGAGGCATATATCCAGCCTGTAATCCTATATTTTCTTGAGAAATAGTCTCACTGGGGAGTCCAGGCTAGCTTTGAATTTGGCTGATATTTCAGACATGTTCAGTGATGTCTAGGATTGCTATGGTTTTGAACATCTCATTAAAATAGAGATAAAACATAGAAGGAAATAGGGAAGATAGGAAGTAGAAAAGTACAATAACTCACCTGAAATACTGAAAGTCTGTCACTTCAAAGAAGGCACAGATTTACTCTGTTGAGGCTCAACCAGAGCAACTTTCAAGCAATATATCAGTTCCGTTTCTTAATCCTAATGAGTCTAATGAGAAAAAGGTCCACTCCCAAATCTTCTGCTGTATGACTTTTAAAAATAGGACCAATGCTTTGTTGCAGTGACTCTCTAGAGGTAAGTAAGCTGATGAAAAGGGAAAGAAATGAAAAGAAAAAAAACTCAAGCTTTGAAGTCAGGTAGACCAGCTTCATCACCCAACTTGATGTGTCTTGAGTTACACCACCTCCTTGAGACTCGGTTTCCTTATTTATTTTATTTTATTTTATTTTATTTTATTTTATTTATTTATCTATTTATTTATTTATTTATTTGGTTTTTCGAGACAGGATTTCTCTGTGTAGTTTTGGTGCCTTTCCTGGATCTCACTCTGTAGACCAGGCTAGCCCCAAACTCACAGGAGCCTCTGCCTCCTGAGTGCTGGGATTAAAGGTGTATGCCACCACAGCCTGGCTTAGTTTCCTTATTTTTAAAGCAGGCTTGTGTACAACCATCTTTAAGATCTTAGAACTATTACATATGAAGTGAGAACAGTGGTTTTGTTCATTGAATTTCTTTTACCCTTCTCACGCCAGCACAGCATCACTAGAAATTTTAAAACAGAACTTAGGAGTTCTGGCCCTGAATGTGAGGTTGACTAAATGGATTTTTAAGATGCATTACAATTCTATGCTGCAATTGAGTAAGGGGAAAGAACCACAGAAATTAAAAGCATGGAATTGGAGGCTGACAGTCATTGAACGAAACTCTTAACTTTAGGTCAACTATATGACCTTTGACATATGAATCTGTCTATGCCACAGTTTCTTGAATAGGATCGGGATTCAACCAACAGCACAGACTTTTTGAGATCATTAAGTTGGAAAACGTGTATTTGAAATTAGTAACAAATTGCCTGTTCTCAGTGGTGGCTCTGCCTAGTCTTAGAATTTGTTGTTGGGTTGCGTCCATCCTTTAGTATGTGGTTCCACTTCCTGGGGAGGTTTGATGACTTGATTAAATGGAAGGTCCTTTCATGGCCAGTAGAGAATCACTTGGATTATCTTTGATGATACCTGCTGCTATGTCTTAGACTCTTTCCAGTTTTGTTCGAACTAGACAGTGAAGAGGAATTTCCTTTTCTCCTACACTCTGGGTTTTTTGTCATTAGATTAGTGGGTCCAGAGGAGAAGGCAGTCATTGTGCAGGCACAGGAAACTCTGCTATTGCTCATTATTTTCAAGTACTATGTACTTTAATCTTTTGTGTCACCGGATAATTCTGTACCAAAGAAAAAACTGTATGTGCCTAAAATACAAAGTCATCTCATTCACCCCATATAAAGAGGGCAGAGAATTCCATTTTTTTTAAAGAGAAAGATAAGAACGTCTTTAAAGATTAGCCTCCTCTCTCTCTTTTATGTAGAGCTATACTTGCCAAATGAGATGCCCAGAGATGTCATTTCCTCTAAGAGGCTTAAGGAAATTGAGAGTCATGGTTGAGCACAGCATTTATGGTTGAATGTAGAGGAAAATACAATATAACGAGATGCTTTGTTCCAGGTCCTCCCTTCATGCCCTCCTTTTATCAGCATCTTTATTATCTGCAGTATTCAAAATGCTGCTCCTTCATGACTCTAAGAATAATCAGCCATACTTAAGTCATTCTTAGTATTACTGTCACATTGCTATGACCAGAGTGCCTGGCAAAAACTACTTAATGAAGGATAGTTATATTTTGGCTCATGATTTCAAAAGTTTTTACCCTCAAGGCAGAGAAGGTATGGAATGCAGAGCACAGCCATGCATCTCATAGCAGAGAGAATACTGAGAAGTAAGAGAAGTGGCCAGAAATAATAAACCCTGGAGCATACTTGCCATGGCCCATCTCCCAAAGTTTCATCTCTCATCCCAATATTTCCACAGTCTCCCAAAAAAAGCCTCACCTCCTCATCTGGAAGTCCATTGTCCAAAGCATGAAACTGAGGAGGACCCAGCCAATTTAAAACCTAATGTCCTGTCCCTGGTCCCCAAGGACCATGTTTTTTGTAGTGCAACACATATGTAGCCCAACTCCAAAAGTCTAGAGTCTCAGCAGTTCCAATACTGCTTAAAAGTTTAACTCCAGCACCTCTACTGAGACTTAGGGCCTATGAATCCCTGAGAGATCAAAAGACAAGTTTCAAGCAAGCATCCATTATAGACTGACAGAGAGTAAACATTCCCCTTCCAAAAGAGGAAACTAGATCACAGAAAGGGAGGAAGTGACCCAAGTAAGAACAAAAGTCAGCAGGACAGACAAGAAATTCCATACCTGTTTGTCTAGCTTCTGATGCTTGTGGTGGTATTCTATGTGTTCCAACAAGCTTGGTCAGCCTTTTTCCCATCTCTTTTGCTATTTGGAGCCTGCACAGCAGATCTCTTAGGTTGGATCTATTTGTTGTCTGAGATTTTTATCAGACACTCCATGTTCTTATCCTCCAACATCCTGGGCTCTGTCTGTAGTGTGGTTTATGATTCACTCTAATAGGTTCATCTATCTCTTGGGTCCCCTGCTGGGAATCTACCACTACTACATATGCTATAGCTTTGTGGGCTTTCCTGAAAACTCTTCCATGGTACCAAAGAGATGGCTCAGCAGTTAAGAGTACTTGTTATTCTTTCAGAAGACCTGAGTTCAATTCCCAACACCCAAATAGTGGTTCACAACTGTCTGTAACTCTTGTTCCAGGGGATTCAACTACCCCTTCTGGCCTCCATAGGCACCAGACTTTGTATATGTTTTACAAAAATAGGAGCGGGTAAATCATTCACATACATAAAATAAAAAATAAACTTTAAAAAAATCCCTCTGTCTTAGGGTTTTATTGCTGTGAAGAGATATCATGACAACAATAACTCTTATAAAGGAAAACATTTAACAGTTTCAGAGGTGTAGTCATGGGAAGGATGGTGGTACATAGTCAGATATGGTGCTAGAGAAGGAGCTGAGATTTCTACATCTGGATCCACAGGAAGTAAGAAAAGACTGTGAAACACTGGGCCAGGTTTGAGCATCTGAGTTCAAAGCCAACCTCCAGTGACACACTTCCTCCAACAACACCACACCTACTCCAACAAGGCCACACCTCCCAATAGTGCCACTCCCTATAGGCCTATGGGGGCCATTTTAATTCAAATCACCACATCCTCCTCCATGACCAAGCCTTCATATACCTGATTTTCAGGCATTCTAAATGCCTGCAAAACCAGCCCCAAGAGGATCTTATCAAGTTCTTGCAGCAAAACTGGGTACCATCAGATGACAGCTGCAACAGTTTCTGAATATAGACACTTTTCAACCTGACCACTTCCTTATATGGCCATTTTGTAAGCAGAGCACCCTAAAGGGATTCTTCAATCAAGTGGAAATCTTTCAAATGGATTTACTATTATAAAATCTGGAGCCTGCAAAGTGTGGCGATCACTAAATTCCTGAAATGGCTTTAAGACCTCTTCCTATCAACCTAGTGCAAAGTGCTTTGCTTTTTTTGCTTTACAAGGTCCAATATCTTTGACAATTATGGTTTCTTTTTTTGTGTAACTTTAAACTTTTCTGGCCAAATGATACCATTTTTATATCTTAGAATATTTTAAAGGCTTATTCATCTTTATTTTATGTGTATGGTTGTTTTGCCTGCAGTTACGTTTGTGCAGTATGTTCATGCCATACCTGTAGAGGTCAGAAAGGGACTTTGGAATCCTCTAGAGCTAGAGTTTAGACAGTTGTAAAACACCACATGGGCACTTGGAACTGAATCCATGTTCTCTGCAAAAGAAATAAGCGCCCTTAACTGCTCAGCCATCTTTCTAGCCCCCTCTCACCCTTTTTCTCATCTTCTAACTCTGCTCTTTACTCATTAGTCTCACTGTGAATCTGGTTAAAAGCAGCCGGAAATAATTACACCATGACCTGAGCTCTATGTTGTAGTCGAAAGATTTCCTGTGTCCTGCCCAGCCCATGATCAGAACAAATCTTTCTCACCCTCAGTCCTGTAGCCACTTATAAAATAATCACTCAGCAACTTAATATTAATTACAAACTGCATAGCCTATAGCCTATGGCGATGAGTTCTTGTTAGTTAGCTCTTTCATCCTAAATTAACCCATTTCTATTAGTCTATGTATTGCCAAGTGGCTGTGGCATTACCAGTCTGCTGGCATGTTGCTCCTTGGGCAGCAGGCTGGGGTCTCCTCTGCCTCTTCCTTTCTTCTTCCTGTCTCTCTTGAATTTCCTGCCTAGCTATAACCTGATTCACCATAGGCCAGAACAGCTTCTTTATTAACCAATCATAGATACATATATTTACAATGTACAGAAAGACGTTCCACAGCACTATGTTGTCTTGCAATTTACTCTGCCAAAATACTAGCCCATCCCTAGACTCAAGTGAGTCTTTTAAATTCACCTGCACTTGCATTTTCAGGAAGAACAAAGTGCAGGCAAATTGCATGCCAGAATTTAATATGAATGGGCTCTAGTCTAACTAACCATAGTATCCATGTTCCAATATGAAGCTTCATGTGTATGGCCTCCGTAGACAGTCTTGTCTACATTTGGGTCCTGAATAGTAAATGGAAAATCAATATATCCCACAAACACCAGTGATCTGCTACTTCCAGGTAAGCCTAACATTCCAGAATACCTACAATTTCCTAAGACAGTCCAACTAGCTGAAGATCAGAGAGTCTATAGGGGATAGTTCATATTCAAACTATAGCATTTACTTTTATTAGAAAATGGTGATTTATTCCTTTGCAGCATCACTGTTGAGAAAAAATATAATAATACCAAAATAATTATTCTGCATAGTATCTTCTAAAGAAGGCAGGCAATGCCCAGTTAAACAAGATGTCTCTGGAATTAACAAGATAATTTCTGTCATACTTCTCCACAACTTCTGTTTTTCATAACTATAAGTATATATTGGGTAGACCCATTCACATGATCAATAATCTATGCCTTCACTCTATTACCTCAATATTCTTATTTCCTAATTAATAAGAAAATTTATTCTGACTTTATTAGAGAAATAAAATATTGATATTGAGGTCCAATAATTCTAGACTCTGAACCACTCTACATCTACTAGGACTTTTTAGGTTCATCAGTAAAAATAAGATGACAGAATTGAGTTAAAGTTTAGAAATTGAGGGGATGTCAGTGTTGTATCAGTCAGAACCACTAATGAACTCCTGAAGCATGCCAAGATACTTTGGGTTGAACATGAATTGTTCTTCACAGCCTCAGTATGCTGAAGGTTGGTGCCTAGTTCATGGCACTACTTTAATAGGTTCTGGAAATGTTAGTTGTGGTGCCTACAACAGAGCAAACTGGCCCTTGGGTTGTTTCTGTCATTGTTATCCCTTGCTGAAGGTCTCTCTTTCTCTTCTTCCTAGATCAAGTTATAAGGAACTTGCTTTATTATGTACCTTCTTTTCCTTCCAAATATAGACACAGAAATCACAGAGCATCAAATTGGATGTCAGAATGCTGTGGATCTGACACAAGTCAAGTCAACCAACATTTCTAACCAAATTTTAGGCATTATAATTAGATAACTTGGAGCTGTCAGGTGCCCATATCCCTGCTTATTGCAGTGTGCCTATTCTCAAGATCTTAGAGTCAGCCTCAGTTATCACCAAGTGGATATGTAGCAGGCCTGGTAGCATCACTCACCAGGAAGATGTCCTTAGGCAATATTCTCAGGCTTCCTCTGAACTATATTTTCCCTTCCAGCATGTGAAAGTTTAAAAAAGTGTATATTCCATAAGAATTTTTTAAAAATTAAAGGTGAAATTTTATGTAAGACACCTTGTGTATAACCTAGCACAATAGTAAACATTCAACAACTTTGAATTTCTATTATTGTTAGCCATCATATTGTTTCTATATTATTATTTCCCAATAGAAATATAGTTTATTCATTCACTTATCAATATTGCTGAGAGACCATTACATATATTTACTGTACTAGGTGCTATTATGACAAGATCATTAAAAATGAATATTACTTTGGACAACAGAGTGGAGCCTTTGGTTTTGAGTGTCCCTGGTCTATCCATCACCTGGCATCATGGGAGACATCCCTGTGGTAGTCAAATTGCCTCTACTTTGTACAGAAAACAAAGAAACATCCTGAGACTGGGCACTAAGATCTCTGATACTCTGAAAAATGCTTTGTTCTTATCAATGGTGTAAGATGTGAACAAAGGTCCTTTGAATTATATCATACTTAAGATTCAAGTTCTGATTTAAAAGTGACCAACGTACATATCAATACTATGCTCTCTGCACAGATACACACAATCAAAGACAACAGCATAATACACTGCAATCTCATGCAGATAGAGACTCCAGTAGATAGAGAATGTCCATATGTTCTTTGCATTTAGGTGTATCACTCACCTATATAAGGGAAACATTTCTGCAAAATTTCTTTGAAAGCATACTATTCTATTTCCCCCAGACTCTCTTAGTTAAAAAAAAAAACTGTTTCTGAAAGAGCTCATGGTCATACTAACTGAAGCACAACATTAAAATGTTATGTTTGAATGATAAAAAAAATATTTCTGATAAAATAGCATTAATATACTGAATCCTGGGATTAAAAGCATGAGCCATCACACCCAGCAAAGATTTTAATCTCTTGTACTTATTGGCATTATGAGATTTTTCTTAACTGAAGGCTCATATAAGAACTTTGGGTTATAACTCTGCTCTCCAAGTATTGTTCTAGTTTACGACCACCTGCCCAGTTGTCCTTCTGAAGTTCCTAGTGGACTTATGCTGGAGCTTCTTTGTCATCCCTTTCATGTTGCTTAATAGTTTTTAGGATTTGCTCTCTTTTTTTTCTGTTTTGAACTGAATTGTGGGCATTTCTCAAACTTATCTTTCTTTTTTGTGCACTGACTAAGGCTTCCAATGTGTCAAATATGCCACTGACTCATCATTTGGAACTTTGATTTCAATAACCATGTTTTGGATGAGTTTGCAATAAAAATCATATAAATCTTCCATTATTTTGTTTATGCTGTTGATTTTTGTGAATAAATATTTTACTAACATAATAATTATACATGTTTATGGAGCATGGTGTGACAATTTACAATGTCTATTGTAAGCATATACATAATATACACACACATATATATATATAATACATAGCATATTTAAGACTATTACTGATACATGAGCTAAAATTTTTTTCTTAGATTGTACAAGAAAAATGGCTAAAATCTTGTACACTAAAGAAAAGAACTTGTACACTGACTTTGATGTCTAAGTTCTATTTCTGGCTTACCTACTTCTGTACTCTTGCTCTTAATTGTGTAGCTACCTAATCTCTTCTTTCATGTTTCTCAACTGTAAGTGGACAAAAATTATAGTGCCTTTTTAAATAAGGTCATTAGAACAGCTATGAGAAATGTGTGTAAATCTATTCGAACAAAGAATTATAGATAATTTGTGCTTATGAGTAGCTTCAACTGATGCAATTATTATTCTTATGATTGCTATTACCTCAAGGGAAGATTTCATGGTATTTGTTTTCTCTTTGTGTTTGTTAAAGCTTCCTTACTAGCTCATCTTCCAAGTGCGATTTCTCTTGTGGGCATAGTGGGCTATAATCACTGCACAGCAGGGTAGGCCAGCAGAGGCTTTAATGCCAAACTTAAGAGATGTGGTCATGTGCATTTTTTAGTCAGGTCTTCTTGAATCAAGACTCCAGATATGACTGGATGGGCATTTTTTATCCTCTCCTTACTCTATGTTAAGGCATAATATGGTGAACACCAAAACACGGGAGCAGCTTCACATGAAGGCATCACTGGAAAAGATGATATGATTTGAGCTCCTTCTGTTTAGTATGACTTGGGGTCTTGGTAGCTGCATCCAAAAGTGAATAATGTGTTGCTTTAGCAATTAGGAGAACTTGATCATGGGAACAAAAAAGGCATTACCAGGAATATCTTAGAAAAGTCACGAGATTTTTAGATCTCTCTCTCTCTCTCTCTCTCTCTCTCTCTCTCTCTTTCTCTCTCTCTCTCTCTCTCTCTCTCTCTCTCTCTCTCTCTCTCTCTCTCTCTGTGTGTGTGTGTGTGTGTGTGTGTGTGTGTGTGTGTGTGTGATAATCAGGTACTTCCATTAATGCATATTGACGTGATACTTTCTAAACTCCAAAGTAGTATGGGGTATATTAGACACAGTAGATATTCTGATATACTCCAGAAAATAAAGTATGACATTCAAATATTCAAATAATCAAACATATTTTAACAAGGCAATTTGATAACAAATGAGTCAGTAGACTCCCATGTTTGTACAAGGATGTGGGTTTTGATATTTAGAAGGGAAGACATTTTAATTCATACACTCACAGGGAACATTATTTGGCTCAAAAACTCAGCTCTTATCACATAGCATAAGGAACATAATAGGGAATTTTGTATTATCATTCAGGCAGTTGCCTTTCAATTTCTCCCATTGCCCTTTATACCTAAAACAAAAGTTGTTGTGAAAGTTAGACTTCATTCAATGAAGTGAAATAAAATGCTTGTCTATGAAAGAATTTCTTTGTGTGCTAATAATAGTGGTCACTCTGGGATACTTGCTTGGAATGCTGTTGCTATTTATTTTACAAAATCAAACATGTATTTCTAATGTGGAAATTGCAGGGCTCCTGTATACTAATAGTTCTTGTAGTTAAACACCCTCTGCTGTTGCACATCGGCCTTGTACATGCTACACAAGCAAATCTACCACTGAGTCACATTCCCAGACCTTAATTTTTGAGACAGGGTCTCACTAAGTAGATAAAGCTGACCTTGAATTCAGTTATGTAGCCTCTAGATTAGACACAAATTCAAAATCTTTCTGCCTCTGCAACCAGACTACTAAGATGATAGATGTATGCCACCACACCCAAATTTATTTATTGAAGTTCAAATTGCATCCATGATAAAGGTCAACAGAGTGATTCATTGAAAATATAAGACACATAACTGGTATTTTAAAGAAAAGACATTTTTGATTCCCAAGCGTCTAATGTGTTTCGGGGATGATAAGGTAACTGTTAGCATTAAGGAGAAAGATATAGACAGATACAATGGTTATATGTCCAGCTATTCTACCCAATACACACACACACACACACACACACACACACACACACATACACACACACACACACACACATCTACACATGCAAACATGCATGCACAAACAAATACATATGCATGCATAGGTGATTTGACATTTGATTTTGAGCTTATTTGCCCTACTTTGGTTCAGATTTGGTAAGTCCATGCTTAATATAGGATAGTCATAGCCTTCTGTCTTTCTTCCAGACCTGTGAATATATGGCCCACATATCATTTCCTCCAAGGAATTCTGACCTTTTCTTATTCTACTGAGCTCCATGTAGATTTTCTCCTAATTGTTACTTGGAGCTATGGAACCATTGATATCTTTCTTTCTGTCTGTCTATAACAGCTCTTTGAATTCTTGTTAATGTTGCTATGTATAAATAAAGTCATAATTATCAACCTACATAATTCAAATAAGTCACATTTGCTGTTTTAATCTTTACACTTCCAATTCTTTTGATTCTGCACTCAGACGGTACTGTGGACCATTCAACATCATTGACTTACAACTTTATCTGTAGGTAAAACATTCCAGAAAAGCTATTTGTATCAGATACATCTGCCTTCTGCCTTCATTAGTTTAATCTCTTTAGCAACTCATCCAAGTTTGACCCCAGTAGTTATTTTTTCTTTTTTTTTTTTTTTTTTTTTTTTTTTTTTTTTTTTGGTTTTTCGAGACAGGGTTTCTCTGTGTAGCTTTGCGCCTTTCCTGGAGCTCACTTGGTAGCCCAGGCTGGCCTCGAACTCACAGAGATCCACCTGCCTCTGCCTCCCGAGTGCTGGGATTAAAGGCGTGCGCCACCAACGCCCGGCTATTTTTTCTTTTTTCTCACTATGTACCCCTGGCTAGCCTTGAACTTACACAGTTCTGTCTGCCTCTATCTCCCAAAAGCTGGGACTAAAAATCTGGGCCACCACTCCAGGTGTTCAACTTTTAATCCTTACTCTTATTCAATAGAAATGCCATAACATAATATAGCTCTCACTCTATTTTCTGAACATTTGTTATGTTTAAAAAGCTAGAGTTCACACTCAGTCACTCTAGTAAACTACTTGTCTTCATTCATGGATACACTGGAGGGAGTTATTCTTCAGCATTTATTACCTTTCTGTAATCTTACCTGCTGCACCTAAAATATCATGCTGACAGTCACTTGAAATTGTATAACTGCTACACTTGTTTACACTGTATGTTGTTTCTCCAATTAAATTCTCCAATTTCCATCAGCATACAGGTTTATGCATTTCCTTGTCACTTAAGAATCAGTTCATTGCAAGTATATAATTTTAATATCCAACAAAGGAATGGCTAGATTGGTTATTTGATGGATTGATATAAAATAACTCAATTTCTTAAAAAGAGAAGAGGAGGAGGAGGAGGAAAGAAGGGAAGGAAGGAAAGAAAGAAAGAAAAGAAAGGAAGGAAGGAAGGAAGGAAGGAAGAGAAAGAAAGAGAGAGAGAGAGAGAGAGAGAGAGAGAGAGAGAAAGAAAGAAAGAAAGAAAGAAAGAAAGAAAGAAAGAAAGAAAGAAAGAAAGAAAGAAAGAAAGAAAGAAAGAAAGAAAGAAAGGAAGAAAGAAAGGAAGAAAGAAAGACAGAGGGAGGGAGGAAGGAGGAAGGAAGGAAGGAGGAAGAGACGGAGAAAGAAAGGAGGAAGAGATGGAGAAAGAAGAGGAGGGGAAGGAGGAAAAAGAGGAGGAGGAAGAAGAATCAGTAAACAACTCTGACCCTCCAACTCAACTTGCCTCACTCTATTAATCGTGAACCCCAAGGGTATGACTATCCTTTGCACTGCACTGTTAATGCCAAGTCCAGTCCTTTTTCCAAACCAGTTACTTTCCTTCAGTTTCTTTAGTTGTACCCTGTGTATTAGGTCAGATACCAGAAGCCAATACAGATTTCAAGGACTGGAGAAAATATGAAGTTGAATTTAAGCATGAGTTACTTTAACTTTTTTTGTGCTTCTAGCAGAAGTTTGGTAGTACAAAATGGGGTGGATGCCTGTGTTCCCAGACAACCTGATTCTTGGTGATGATATGGCTGAAGTTTGGTAGCCTCTGTGATATTTACTAAGAGAGAGATTCATGGGTTCAAAGAGTCTCTTGCATGTGGGTTTGCCATTACATACTTCAGTCAAAATAGTTAGAAGACTGCCCAGGACTCTAAGGCCCACTTTGAAGTCACAAAGTGAGTTATTTTGGAAACCATCATTACTTATGTTTTGGTTTCATTTCTTCCTGAACTGTGCCTAATGTTATAGTGTAGCAGGTCTGCCGAAGGGCCACCACACCTGCCTTCACTGTTCTCAAGAAGGCGAGTTCTAGTTATTTTAATTTGGTTTATTTCTGGGCTGAGAATGTTCTGCATGCATTTGACAGTCAGAAAATATTCTCTTGGCTTTTATTTGAAAAGGGGTAATTTTGTCAGTATTCATCCCCATCCTTTCAAAAGGAAAGTCCTCAGAACATAAATGTTCACTGAAATCCTTCAGTTTTGCCACAGGCTATACTTACGCAGAGAAGTCAGGAGGAAAATGGCTACGGAAAACTCCTGTGCCCTACCCAGAAAAATGTGGCCTCCCTGCTCTTCATCTTTTTTTTTTTTTTTTTAAAACCAAGTAAATTTCTGGAAGGAACCAAGACTGGTGTTTCTTGGGAAATTGTTTATCCATCTTCCCACTCCGAAGTTAAAGGTCACGGTTTATACGAAATCAGTCACATACAACAATGAATTTGATTTCAGCCTCATATTTAAAGGTCAGCCTCTAATCTTCTAGATATAAGATATATAGAACTTCCACTGCTCACTGCCCCGTTGTAAAAGATTTGTGTTGTAATATTAAGGGGAGTGGAGAACCAGAAAAAAACCGCATTCAGTGTCCAGTTCCTCCTATTTACTACTCAGTTCTGGAACACTCACTCTCTAGGTGCTTCAGATTCCTTCTCTGAAGATGCAGGTGACAGAAACTTCTTCACATGAGTTTCATACGTATCCTTGTGCATAAACTATCCCAAAATAAGAGGCATTCAATATATGATAATCCTTAGTCATATAAAATGCTACAGCTGCACAGAATGGGGCAAATGTGACTTTAAACATGAACTGCAGATCCTTGCTCTGGAGCACTGTGGCTGTGCTTTCCAGACCACAGGAGCAGAATGCTGCTCGATGTGGAACATGATCCTTCAGATGTCTCAAGGGAGAGATCATCATGCAAGTCTATGGTAAACTTAAAGTGAAAACATAAAGAGATGTTCAAAAATGGCCAAGGCAGGTCTATAATAGATATAGCTTTTCCCCTCAGAAGGTTCCCAAAGTATTTAATGGAATGTCTTCTCAAGTACTGTAACTACCATAATATTACACTGATTCTGAGCACAACTCCCAAAGGTCCATCAAATAGAAGTTTTATACTATTCTTCATTTATGATAATTCATGCACGCATACAATAAAATATGACATTCACACCTGATTTTCCTCCACAAACTCTCCCCATATTTCTCATACCCAATATGTACTCCTTCTGACTTCATGTCCTCTGCTATATTTTAAATTTTTGTGAGAATTTCATACATTAGTATTGTATTTATATCATTTCCACACCTCCCTCTCCCCCTCCAACTCTTTCCATGTCCACACACTTCTTCATTTCTTCATTAATTATTATTTATTATTGCTAAACAAGCACATAAATACACACATATGAGTAATATATACATATATGAGTCCATTTAATTTTATTTCTATGTCCATTTGCTCATGACTACCCACTTAGGAGTGGAAAATCTCTCAGAGACTCAACCCTAGAGAAAACTGATTCTCTCTTCCTCTGCATCTGTTGATTACCTATAGGTCCACATGCATGGGGTGGGGTCTTATGAAATTTTGTGCCATACATGTTGGCATATCTACTAATGTGATCATTGTGCAGGTCTTATTTACACAGTCATACTGTTGAGATTTCATGAGTCCAGGCTCCCTACTATGTCTACAAGACACTATAAATTCAGTTAATGCTGCCCATATGTTCGTGATAGGTATAGGGATATTCACTGGAGCATGAGTAACCTATCAGTGGCCATAACCTCACAAAATGAGTCTCCCTTCTTTAGTAGCTAACAGCCAACATCTCCTCAGTAAAGAATGGGGCCTGGAGAGCAACTGTCTTGTCTACTACGGTCCTATTTTGGCTGACATAATCATGGTTGGGCCTCATTTTAAGTAACATTTCATACATGAGTTTTCAGTTTTACAAACTACCAATCTGTGTGTATTGGGTATGGGGTGAGGGTGTTCCAAAACAAACATCACAAAATCAAACCTGGAGAGTCAATCCTGAGCTCTCTTATAATCGGTGTGTTTAAATATTTTTTTTCAACTTTAGGTCAGAAAATCAACAAGTATAAACAAAAAAATACTACAATGTATTCTTAGTATCAGAACATGTACTGAAAAAAATCACAAGATTTCTTAATTACATTTTTAATTGACAAAAATTAATATGGTTGAGAACATTGATTTACGGATGAAACAATAACTTAAAGGGTAAGATGAAATGACCCTTTTCCCTCCTCAAGTAGCTTTTCATCGGAGTGTTTTGTCATAGCAACAGAAATCAAACTAGGATATATACCTTTTCTAAATGCTGAGTAGGAGGGGAACTCAGAGGTTTCATACCTGAGGAAAAACATCACTCACAATCAACATCTTGATGGAAGCAGTAGCAGCCTCAAGTTAAGGGACTATTAACTCGTGGCTTATTTATAGTAAGCTCACCTTACTGGAGAGACAGACCCCTTGGGCATTGTTGATCAGCTTTTGGAAGCAGCTTCTCCAAATCATGAAATTATGATACCAGCTCAGTAAAATGCTAGACTTTGTTGTGTTTATTATGACAAGCATGATGAAAAAAGTTTGCCTGAAGTATCCTAATGTAGTTTCACAAAATCCCTATAAGGTTAGCCAGGCGGTGGTGGCACACGCCTTTAATCCCAGCACTTGGGAGGCAGAGGCAGGCGGATCTCTGTGAGTTCAAGGCCAGCATGGTCTACAAAGTGAGTCCCAGGAAAGGTGCAAAGCTACAGAGAAACCCTGCCTCGAAAAACAAAAACCAAAAACAAAACAAAAAAATTTAAAAAAAAAATCCCTATAAGGTAAACTAAAATTCCCATTTTAAATAGACTTTGAATGGTCATTAATTGACTTTCAAAACATTGAAGAGCTAGGACATATTAGGAGTGTTATAAAGATATAGAAACTTTTGTTTCGATGTTTTTGCCTTTAGACACTACACTAAACTCTTTTATCTGCAAAGCATACTTATCTATAAATTGCCTCAGATTCTCATAAAAATTAAGCATGTTAAGGAAGGAAAGACAGTATCACATATATGTCAAGTGAGGATGGACATTGGTATAGTGGGTATAGAAAAATCAAAACGGGGAAGGATGGGAAATGGAGGAGACAGGAAGTGAGCAAACAAAATAAAGAAGATATGAAAAATATTTGGTAACCTATTATCTAGTAACTCAATTAAAAACAAAAATAGTTTGAAGACATATACCCTACAAGACTAGAAAATGTAGGCCCTAGAAACAAGGAGTCATTAAGCAAACATCTTAGAATCAAATGTGGAGCACCTCTATAGGAGTCATTGTTCAGAGAGACTCCAGAGGCTGCCCAACCCTTACATGTTCTTCACACTCCTTTTGATTACCTACTACACATAGCTGATAAGATACTATAGCCATTGACATTGTGTACTTTGGGTGCAAAATGTAGATGAAATAGACTAGAAGATCCCCACACACACCTTTTGTCTAGGTCTCATGGTGCCAAATGGTGCTTTAAAAGCAGCTGTGGGGAAAATCATTGGCAATCTAACAGAACTGTGAACTCCATTAACTACAAAAACAACCTGACAGGCAAGATGTGTCCATTGGTGTAATGGTGGCATCCCTGTTATAAGGGTAACCAACTGCTCTCTAATTGGATTTGGGACTTCATCCATAAGAGGGAATATGCCTAATATTTTAAACCTGGCCCAAAACTTAGAATGAAGAGATTGTTGACTCTAGGGTAAGGGGCATTGCTGAGCTAAATTTACATAGCATCAAACCACTCCCTAAATATCTATTTTTATACCCACAGACAAAGGCTCCTCTCAGACTTAAACAAAGAAACCCCTCTTTGTAGTGAATGAGGTAAATGCAAAGAACCACTGCTTTACAGGATAATGATTACAAAGGACAGTTGAGGTGTTTATCCTTAAATAAAGCATCCGCATCACACCCTTAAAACTCTGGGAACATTGCAGAAGAGGGTGGGGAGAATGTAGCCTCCAAAGGATGGGAAGAGCAGTTGGGAAATACCATCTTCTGAGTATGACACAGCTCTGGTAACCACAAACTCACCACGTTTGTGTAAAATGGTACCAGATACACAGAAGTCAAACCCTTCTAAAAGCTAAGGGGAGGAAAGACACTCATTAGGCCCTACCATATACTACTAATGTATTGGCAACCAACATATTCTGTGATAGGGAAACACAGTAGCTAGCTGTACACCCACTAGCCAGCTCACAGGCTCTGACGGTCAGTTCCAAACTCAGGATCACACATACAGCCCTTTGGGTCATTAAAAACCCAAACTAGTAAATAGAGGGAAGATATTTGTAGATAAAAGAAGGGGCTGGTAAAAGAAGGAAGGAAATAGGAGAAGGCTATGGGGAGAAGAATCCGAACACGGAGTGCACACATATAAAATTGTAATAGAACAAAATTTATTAATAAAAATTGAATTTAAAATGCAGTGCATCCATATGTTTCCCACACCACCTAAAAGCATTTTCTTTTTGCTGACTTTTTATGCCTTCATTCTTTGCTCACTCACAACCTTCAAGGTTTAATAAGTTCTCTACATTTTGTTAGATATACAGTAACCAAGGTGATGCTTAGAACAGAAGTCATATAACGTCTCTAATAAAAAACACTCCAATGATTTCTCCCCTTGCTTAACAAAGAATCAAAGAGTGAAACTATACATTATCTCACCCATGTGTACCTTCCACAATTCTTTATGTTCATGTGCACCAGCTAACTCCTATTTAAGGCTCTTGATCATACTATTTCCTCTGTCTCCAAAGTGATCCCTCCAGATGTTTACAGAGCAGACACTCCATTCACAATCATTTCACAATGCCACCTGATCATGATTGGTTCTTATCTTGCTTGGTTTTCATCATAGCAATTAAACCATTTTTCAAATTATGCATTAGTTTGTACTTTGATTAATATCTCCCCAAGCCAGATGTGGTCAGTTATGTGATTACATGAATTGTGTTTCATGTACTGTTTGTATTTCCAATGGCCAAATCATGGTCAGCACACAATGTGTGCACATTAGCCCTTGAATTTGCAAGATAAAGAACTTAATGCCTATGGCACAAAATGTAAATCTAAGTAGAAGTCTTCACCTTCAAATTAGAATCTAGAACCAGCCATTCCATGAATTCAGTGTCTGCTTTGGGTTTTCCTTTTGGACTGAAAACACATTTTATTCACCAAGTATTTTTCAGTCACTGTTTTTTTCAAATCTAAGTGTCCTTCAGAAGGGAAGATTGTGTTTGGATGTCAAGGTAATGATGCCATGCTTGTCCTGCTACATCAATACTCCTCTCTGTAAACTCATATATTTCAAAAAGTATTGCTACCCTTGGAACTCATTGGTTTGACAGAAATCCAATGTGCTTTACAAGGAAAATAAAGAAATCATTCCCTCCATTCCTTCTCTTATGATGCATGCTGAAAAGTCATCTAAAGGAGTGTAAAGAGGCATAAGAGAAGTATGTTAAGAAGCCAAAGCAGACTGCATTGATAACATTTTTCATCCATTACTATGTTTGAAGATGGTTGATGTACTCGGACAGTTCAAGCCCCCTTTATACCGAAGTAGTACATGACTTCATTGTTTCTTTAAGTTCACACTGCTTTGGTTGGGACATTATAATAAATGTGAGTCAGTGTCAGGCAACTTTATATAGTTAACCCTTATACACACATTTGGCAAAAGCTTGTGAAACATCAGTTATAACACAAAGGATAAAAGCCTAGATCTTCCAATGAAAACTGTGAACAGAATAGAGATTTTTGAAGAGGGTGACATTTGCGCTGACATTTGAATTTGTAAGTTACCTTAAAGAGAGGAGATCAACATATGGAAACAGTTGTCAGGGTAACATACACACGTGCAGTGAACAGGGAGGACACTGTGTGGCATGGGTTCCAGAGCCAAGTCAAGATAAAAAGAGTCCTTGAGAACTGGAAAGATGGCTCAGTGGTTAAGAGTGCTTGCTGTTTTTGGACCAGAGTTTGATTCCCACTTCTCATAGAAGGTGACTCACAATTGCCTGCAATTCTAACTCCAAGAGATCTGGCCCTTTCTTCTGACCTTCACATGCACCTCCACACACATACACAGACATACTCACAGACACAAATACAGATACATAGCATAAATAAACAAACAAACAAATAAATAAATAAAGAGTCTTTGAGTACATTGCTATGAAATAGGAACAATCAAAGTTTGGGAATCAGGAAAATAAAGATTTCAGAAGTGTGTGTGTGTGTGTGTGTGTGTGTGTGTGTGTGTGTGTGTGTGTGTGTGTGTGTGTATACACCTGTTGGCCTGTGTGTTTGTATATGTGTGTTGACGCATGTATACACACATGTGAAAGCCAGAAGTCTACCTCCACTTCCATTCCTCAGGACTCACCTTGTTTTTTGAGATACAACTTCACTTTTCCTGGAACTTAGGATCAGCGAGCTGGCCAGCAAGCCCCAGGAATCAACCTGCCTCTGCCTCTCCTATGCTGAGATTACAAGCTCATGGCACCCCACCAGTATCATTTTTATAAAGTTTTTGATGAACAAATCAAGGCCTCATGTTTGTTCACCAAGTACTTAACAGAATGAGCTATGACAGAAGCCTCCAGAACTGTTTTTTTAATAAGCCTCGGGATGAAGTCATGTTAGATTGTTAATACTTGGTTTGCATTTCTCAACACAATTGTGTGAGGCAAGCACTGTTATTCTTATCCCAGTCTTAGTGTCTGAATGCTAACTCGTAAGGGGAGAATACCTCCTCTCATTTCTCCTTATTTCCCAAAAACCTACCAGAATTCCTGTAGCTGTGGGTTTGGAAGAAATGAATAATTTTAAGTTGACATATTTATTTTAATAAATGAGTTCTCAGGCTCTGTGGGACAACACAGCATAATACGAATATGGGAACCTCTCAAAGACTCTTACTGCTGTCCCCTGTCCTGGGTTGGATGGGATATGGTTGTGGTGGTCTTTAGGGTTCAAGTCAGCTTGGGGAAAATGCCAAAGAAGCACTTCTAGCCACCTTGCTCCTGTTGCCCTTCCTCAGCAGGACAAAGCCAGAACAAAGATTCAATTGGAGGTAGCTTTGAAATCCTGGTTGACCTGATGCCCTTCTCATCTAGCTTTAATAGTTTCAGGAGGTAAACAATGTCAAGATACCTGGTGAGGTGTCCCTGAAATGGCAACTGGAGTCATCACTGGGCAAATGCATTCAGAAAGATATTCCTGTGTGTCAATGCCATGCATCTTCCAGCTGCTGAGGTGGCAGTGACAGCTGAGGCTGGAGATAGTGCCACCCACTCCCTGCTCATCTCTCAATTCAACAGGTTGATAAGGTTATTGCTTCATTGGCTTCACAAATAAGAAAATTTTATTTGTAATGCCATTTGTGTGCGTGTATGTGTATATGTGTGTGTGTTTGCCTCACATGTGATCCTCAAACATGCCACCTTCCCTAAAATAGCTTCTATATTATTTACTTTTCTATCACTGTAATAAAATCCCATCACCATGGCAACTTATAAAAGAAAGAGTTTGTTTAAGGTATGATTCCAGAGGGATGAGTTTGTAATTGTCAGGCAGAGTCATGATGGCTGGAGCTGGAAGCTGAGAGCTTACATCTTGAACCCCAAGCAGGAAGCAGAGAGAGAAAATTAGAAATGGCAGGAGTCTTTAGACTCCCAAACCTGCCTATGATGGCATACTTCCTCCAACAAGGCCACATCTCTTAATCCTCCCCAAACCATACCACCAACTGCTGACCAAGTGCTCAAACAACCTAGCTAATATCTTGTGTTAACCCTAACTGAGCCCTTAATCCCCATAGATAGAGAAACTCACATTTGTCTTGATCCCCTATTTTATTTATGCTCAATAATTAACAAACTGTATAGCACAGGGAGTCTATAGACTTCAAACTAAAATCAATCAAAAAAGATCAAGAAGGACATTACATATGCATCACAGGAATAATCCACCAAGATGAAGTCTCAATTCTGAGCATTTATGCTCCAAATCCACAGGCACCCACATATGTAAAAGAAACATTAATAAAGCTTAAATCACACATCAAACCCTACCATTAATCGTGGGAAACTTCAACACCCCACTCTCACCAATAGACAGATCTGCCAGACAGAAATTTAACAGAGAAATAAGTTTGATCTAACTGATGTTATGACTCAAATGGACTTAAACGATATCTACAGAACATTCCACCCTAATGAAAAAGAATATACCTTCTTCTCAGCATCCCATGGAACCTTCTCTAAAATCAACCACATACTCAGTCACAGAGCAAATCTCAACAGATACAAAAAAATGGAAAAACCTCCTGTATTTTATCGGATCACCATGGCTTAAAGTTAGATATCAACAACAAAAATTACAGAAAGTCTACATTCTCATGGAAACTGAATGATGCTCAACTGAACAACCAATAGGTCAAGGAAGAAGTTAAAAAGAAATTAGAGACATCCTAGAATTCAATGAAAATGAATGTATTACATACCCAAACTTATAAGATACTATGAAAGCAGTACTAAGAGGAAAATTACTTACCAAGCTCATAAATGAATGCAAAGTGGAAGGAGACTGAGTGAATGTAGTGGATTGATTGATTGATAAATTGGTAAGACTTTTGATGAATGGTTTCAACCAGACAGTGGAAGTAAAAGATGTTCTTTCAAGAGATCAGACCATGATAGAAACAAGAAATGTTAGAAAATATGTAGAATGTGAAGCAGGGCTTTTTTGTTTTAATACCAAACAAATAATTTTAATTGTGTAGTTATAATCAATAACCACTCATAGTCAGAACATTTCTGCATTGAGAAAATTGTGATAGACTAGTAAAAACAGCAGTTGTAACAAAATAGCGTTTTTATAGTCATAAATTCGTAGACACAAATGCACCTTTATATGGAAATTGTATACAGACATAGCTCCCTAAATGATTGCAAACCAAAGAAAAACATATGGCAAACATCAATTATTTTCCCATTAATCACAGTTCCCCAAGGTAATCTACTAGTTTTGTTGCCCTACCGTTGTTTGCTTGAGACTAAAAGCTGCACACAACAGCAAGAGTGGAGCTTATTGTGAGAACTGCCTAGATGGACATAGAGCAGGTTTCTAGAACTGTGTAAAGTGCATTTTCCCCATTTAAAAGTTGGAAGGTGCTGTTTTGCTGCCAGCCAAACTGCACTTTTAAATAGAAAAGACTCAGTATGATAGCAAGATAGACTATATTATATTTATCTATTATTTAATTAAAATATAATTACATCATTTCTCCCTCCCTTTCCTTTCTTCCATATCTGACCCCTCACAAATTCATGGTCTCCTCTTTTTTTAACGATTCTTGTTGCATATACATATACATACATACAAATGAAGAAGCATGTAAATACAACCTGCTGAATCCATTCAGTTATTTGTATTGGCATATAATCAATCAAATCACTTCATCCACGGAGATTAATTCTCCCTCTTTCAGGATTTGTTAATTGTTTGTAGCTTCATCATCAGGGTCAGAATCACATTAGATTTCCATCTAAGCTGGGACGTCAACTGGTACTGAAATTCTTCTGGTCTTGTTTAGGCAGCTATGGTGCTCAATTTCATGAGTGTAGCTTCCCTGTTTTATCTGGAAGACACAATAACACAGATGACTTTCTGGGCTCTGGCTTCTATAATCTTTCTACTCCCTTTTCTGCTATATCTCCGAGCCTCAAGTGTAGAAGTAGTGTCGTAGATGCACCCATGAGGGCAGCACACCTCATGGTCAGTTGCTGCCTGAATTTTGACTAGGTATAGCTTTCTATAATGGCCTCCTGCTTCCAAAAGCAGCTTCTTCAATGAGGGATGAGATCTATACCTGTCACTGGACCACAGCACAAGGTGTGACCATATATTGTATTTAATGGAAACTTGCAAAATTTAATTATAGCATGAGGTATGTGCAGATAAATAATAAAGACTACATTGTGCTTGACATGTTTTTCTTTTTTAAAACCATGTGATAATGGGAATAAAAATACAGTAAACTTGTAAATTTGTTTTATTTTGAAAATAAAATTCACTACATTTTTTTTCTATCTTCATTGTTACATGCATTTTGAGAGTTGTTTTAAAGTCCAAGATACACGAGCACTGTTATGAAGAAAGGAAAAAAAGCAGGGAGGGCAGGAGAAGCTAAGCTAAAACATCACAAAGAGCTAAAGCAGCAAAGCAGCGAGTTAATAACAAAACTAAGCACCAACAGTTTGAGCAAAAGCCTAAACAAGTGATGCAAAGCTAAAAATCTTACCCTTTATGCATATATAGAGAATCCTGAATTTTTTTAAAAAATTCACAAACTGTGGCATCGTCATTTAAATACTGATCATTTAGATTAGTCGTTCAAGGACTTAGACTGTTACCAAGGTGAAATCCACATTCCTTTCTGGTGATGCCCTTGCACTTTCATTTCATAGCAGAGTAGAAAATGTAATTCTATCTCTGAAAGAGGTTTTTGAAAACAGGAACCAGAACCATGTGTTTTCAATGCTTGTGAGAAGTGAACTCCATGTGTGTCTGTACCCACCAAGGCCACCAATTGTATGTTGTTCCTGTCCACACGTGTTGAATGCCACTGCAACCATTCCCAAGGATTTTTTTTTTTTTTTTTTTTTGGTTTTTGAGACAGGGTTTCTCTGTGTAGCTTTGCGCCTTTTCCTGGAGCTCACTTGGTAGCCCAGGCTGGCCTCGAACTCACAGAGATCCGCCTGGCTCTGCCTCCCAAGTGCTGGGATTAAAGGCGTGCGCCACCACCGCCCGGCAGCCATTCCCAAGGATTTTAAGACATGTTAACTATATTATTTTGTGGAAAAGACAATAGAAAAGCAATTTTGTCTCTCTCAGGTTTAAACAAAATGAAAATAAATCTTAAAAATTTATATTTATAACTTCATAATCATTTTTGTTTTATTACATCGTTAATTATTTAAGCTGTTCATACTATCTATTTCTAAAGTACTAGAAAATAAAGTTTGAAGTTTAAAAGTAAATCAGAACAGATTCCATCTGAAGAATAGATTTTTTTAAATGAATAGCAGTTTTTGAATGTTCATGTTTGAATGTAATTAAATGTCTGAAGTTTCTCTCTCTCTCTCTCTCTATATATATATATATATATATATATGTATATATATATATACCTTAGAATGTAAGTTTATTCTCCAATTTTGCATTGTGTTCTAGTTCTGCAAACATATGCATATTTATTGTAATTTTTAAATGCAAAATTAAAGAATGTAAAAGTAGTGGTAGATCTGAAAGCTGAGAGACTACATCAATGTTTATTATAATTAAGTAAGAAGGATGTTTTATGGGACACGTCTAAATGACTAACAATGTAGATGGAGTTTACTCATTTAATCTTTGTAAAAATTATATTACATGAGTTCTATTTATATCTTGATTTTTCCTGATGGATAAATCAAATCTAAGGAAGCTGAGTAACGTCAACTTCATTTAGCTAAGGAGTGGTTAAGCTAAATTTCAAACTAATGCTCTGGCTTCTAAGTCCATGTGCTTAAGAACTTGTTGAAGTTTTCACACCACAAGGAGTCAGCACTATGTGAATACATCTGGAGGTGAGCTTTTCACACCTTCCCCAGCTCTTGAGATGTGTGGGGTTACCCCATTCTGAAAACAAAAAGACTAGGTTTTAGAATAAGATGCCTTCAACTGAGTTCACAATGGCAACATAGTCTTTCTGCCTCAATTTTTCCCACCCATAAAATGATATGGCTTTTTGCCCAGAACTTTAATGATGATAATTAAATGAACCATATATCAAGTATTTGGCAAGTAATGGATTTTCTCTAAAAAGCTGTTCATCGAAGATTTTGTCTGAACCTAACTTTTTTCCTGATAGAAATAACAGTCTACATTGCAAACCTTAGTCTAAACTGACTTTATCAATAGAATGTTTTTGTACAAGAAAGATGCAAAAAACTAGAGAACCCATATGTAAGTAATACACCTTTGCACAATGGACTGAAATTTAACTGATGCCCAAGTACAGTATTTTTTACTGATAAAATCAATAATTTCACAATGATAAGGCAGGATTACATAAAATATGATTGGTATCAGACTGCAAACTTTATGATCAAGCAAAGCTCAGCTGCTTCTTTTTACCTTCTACATTCTATGCAAAACACATGAGTTCAGATGCAATGCTCAAAGATGAGATTCAGTGGGTGATTATTCTGAGGACAGCATTAGACTACACCTCACTTCTCTTTAAATTTTCACCAGTTCCATTAACTATAAAAATGACTTATGCTTTGATTTAAGCACACTCGTCTTGAACTCATTAACATGGTGCTTTGATTTCTTGCAAAACTCCTGTTAAGGTAATTAAAGCAGGACCGAAGTTCAACAGTGTAAAATAGAATTGGCATTATCTTGTAAGATCATCTTATTGCCCAGAATCTGAAATCAGTCATGACATGAACTCAAACAACAGGTTGGAGCCTTCAGTGAGCCCGAGAACCACCTAATTCTGTATAGACTGCTTCTAAGGTGGCATTTTCATTGGTTAAACTCTATTTAAAGCAAGTTTTCTCTGCCAGTTCTCTTGTTTTACCTTCCCCATCTGTCAATTCTATTATAAAATTGAGAGAAATACTAGTTATCATTTGACTTTATTGGATCTTTTCACAATGTAGAATAGTGCTTTGTTAAACTTTTTTATTAAGAAAAATTTTTATTCATTTTTACAGACCAATCAAAGATCCCCCTCTTCCCTCTTCCTGCCCCTCCAACCTCCCCCTCTCAACCCAACCCCCATTCCCTCCTAGAAGAAGGTAAAGCCTCCCATGGAGAGGTAGGTTTAGTAGAGGCAAATCCAAGCCCCTACCCCTAACTCAAGGCTGTATGAGGTGTCCCATCATAGGTAGTGGGCTCCAAAAAGCCTGTTCATGCACCAGGGATGGATTCTGATCCTACCGCCAGGGGGCCCCTTAAGCAGATCAAGCTACATAACTGCCTCACTATGCAGAGAACTAGTGGAGCTTTATTAAACTTTTAACTTTCCTTTTGTTGCTTTATTTAAATAAGACAGTACTTGTTCTGATTATTTTTACAGCAGCAAATGGTATGTTGCTTGTGATGTTTTATCAGGTGTTATTCAAACAAGTATATCTATACACAAAACATAACAATAGGAGTATATTCTTGGGGCTTAATAAGATATTTCAATATGACGTTTTTTGTTTTATTCTTTATATTTTATTTTGCCTTTGTTTGTTTGCAGTTATCTCTTAGAGGCTTGTTCTTTTCTAATGAGAGACAGAAAGGGAGTGGATCGGGATGGGAGAGGAGATGGGGAGGAACTGGGAGGAGTATAGGGAAGCTGTATTCAGATTGTATTGTATGAGAAAAGAATCTATGGTTAATAAAGGGGGATTTTTTTATGAAAGCCTTTCTCAATGATGTTATTTCTAAGAGTCACTGTCAGACTCAGTGAGTATAACTGAGGGACAGACAATTCTGAAGTCATTGAAAATCTAAGCTACATTTATTTAAGAATGCAGTGCAGATCCTGTCTGAGGGGTGTGAAGTTGTTTAAAAAGCTGGAGATTCAGATTAAGAATAAGTGCCATAGATCCAGGCAGAAACATATCTAGGCATTAGGATCAGAAAGGCTATATACTTCAATACATAACTATAAAAATTCCCCCTAAAGACTTGAAAGGATCCAATGCAAATAAGAAATCCTGTAGTCAAAGTTTTATTATTTTGATAGTGGAGGTATATCTTAACCTTGGGTAGACAGGGAGGGATAAGATAGCTGGTATACCTATATAAGTAAATATCGCAAAGGCTGATCACCAATTTTCAAGTACTTTACCACCCTATGCCCCAAACTATCTAAAGTAAGTCAATAGGTAATTTTTTACCTTAACATCTTCATTTTTAAACATTTAAGTCTTTTGGTCAATTGTTATACAATTACAAGACAACGTGATATAAATGACACACCCCATAATGGACCTTCACCTTGTAAAATAAAGGATATGAATCTAAATGAGCACCATGTTGAACTCCTAAATATTCTCCTGAGAGCTAACTCTCAGCTGACTACAGCATAATGTGAACAATCTATAGGTGGAGTTAAGTGAATTTTCACAAGTGACTTCCTAAGCAATCTACTGTCAAGAATTTTCAGAAATGCCTAGAGTTCTGCTAGAAATCAAGTCTGTATATCTGCATGTTCATCAGATCCATTCTTTATTCATACCACCCAGAGAAGAAAGAATGGAGTTAGTCAGCTCTATGCAGACCCAGGCTGGAATCTTGAATGCTGTATAAGTTCACCGAAACAGACCAAGCATGGAGGGCCCTGTATGTGCACAAAGTAGAAATTATCATAATCAAAAAAAGAGTAGGCCTTCTGAGATATATAAATATATCCTAAAGAAATCTTTATGCCCTCCTGGAGTTATAAATTACCAGAAGATAAAAGTATCCTTCAAGAAAAAAAATTACATGCATAAGAACACAGACATAATACAGCCATCACTAGAATGAAAATACATACTCAAATGGATTAAAAGCCGGGCACTGAATTCATCAAAATTGTGCTTTTAAAATAAAAATTTAGTGTTCCATCATTCAGATTATTATGTGGCTTGAATAACCATGCTCTCTGCACTATCACTATACTTGATAATGTTTTACACCTCGAGTTCTGTAGTTATTTTCTTCCTCATCTGTCTCACTAGAATGCAAGCAACTTAAGCAGTCCTGGATCCTTCTTACTTGTAGTTACTCTATCTGTCCCATATAGACTCTTGGTGAACACTTGCAGAGTGTCAGGAGAGAAACCAAAGCACTAGAACTTCTAAATAATGTGTATGGGACAGCAGGTGAGTAACAGAAGCAGAATTAGAACCTAGTATGTGATTCTTAACCAGGAATCTTCTGAAAATCTGAATGAAAACTAAGTACTGTCCAGATGTGGTAAACAGTCATGGAAACTTCTATAGTTCCCTGAAACAGGTCAACCTATTACCCGTGGAACGACTATGTCTAATCTTCTACACATAGCTGTAAGTTTTCCTAGTCCCACACGGTCCTGCAGCTGTTCAGACCCAAATAAACACATAGAGGCTTATATTATTTTCAAACTATATGGCCTAATGGCTCAGGATTCTCGCTAGTTAGCTATTTCATCTTAAATTAGCCCATTTCTATAAATCTGTACTTTGCCACATCGTTTGTGGCTCACCGGCACTTTACATCTTGCATCTTCTGGCGGCAGCTGGCAGCATCTCTCAGCTCTGCCTTTTTCCATCCTCTCACTCTAGTTGGAATGTCCTGCCTAAACCTTATTGTACCTCACCATTGGCCAAACAGCTTTATTTATCAACCAATCAGAGCAACACACATTCACAGCATACAGAACGATATCCCACATCATCTACATGGTTTTATTTTGTTGCAAAATATATGACTTCTTGTATGCACAGTTTCTTAATGTATTCTTTTTATGGTACTGGAATGGATTTAGTCACAGCATTTTATTTTTCTTGGGTTATCTAGACCCTGAAATCCTCCTCCTACTGTGCTCTTAATTTCATGAGTGACAATGTAGTACAATAAGTAAGCCTCATCTATTGGCTCATTTTGTTGGCATGATGGGGTGGCCAGCTAGAACTCTTAGTGTTTCCTTAATATCTATTACTGAACCTAAATGAGGCAAATTATTCCTTTCCCCTGGCTATTATAGCCATGCTCCTATACACACACTCTGGACTCATAACTATCCTACTGCTTATATGACCAAGTGTCAGCAAATCAAGTTTATGTTTCTCCTACTGGCGTACAGGCATCTTCGTGTAAAAGGCCATATTCTATAGCTTTTATTAGCCTTGAGCTCCAGGCCAGGGCCTCCTCAATACTATATATTCAACATATTTGTTAGAAAAAATAATAATATTACTACACATTTAGAGTGTCATTCAATATTCAAACCTCTTATAATATTATCAATAAGTTTATCAATTAAAGTGTGACACGTTCACATTCTGGGTAGACCACTCATTGTGTTTGTCTGTACCCTAAATCACCAGTTTTGTAAAATGTTTCCCTTTCGGTATAAAATATGACCATCAACACTTCTTTGGTAGATAGAATTTCAACTCTGTTTCTTGCTTGCTCAACATTTTGTCAGAGATGATGCTACATGTCATGGGAGAAAGTTGGAGCATTTTTCCTAAGGGTGAGGGAAACGATCAGGTAGAAGAAGCATAAGAAACTGTTGGATAAGGCAACATTCTTCCTGGTCAAGTAGCTGAGTCTGCAGTACTGAGATGTAAGCAACCCTCTCTAAGCCATCAGTGTTGTACAGAGGCAGAACGGGACTTTTTAAATTGCAGTTTTGGGGGAGGTAAATAAGAAGTTGATAGAACACAGCTTAAACTCAAAGAAACTAGATTTGAAGACAGAAATCAAATTAGACACTGTGGTACATGAGGTACCTGAAAGTAGGGTGCCATGATAACACATAAAAATGAGGATGTGGATTTTGGAAATTGGTAGTGAGTAAAGTCTAGATAATTTTGAAGAACATGGTAGGAAAAAAATGTGTTTCCTTAAACAGAAAGGAATACAGATGCTAAATATTGTTGTGAGGGCTGTAATGCAAGTTAGGAGCATGGAAGTAAAAATCTGATATCTGCTTAGGGAATGTCTATGCCATCAGAAGCAAAGAGTTAGTAAAATTAAGTTGCCAATAGTACTTCTGATGAGGACTCAGAAGGGAAATGAAGATTATGAAGGAGGATTATTCTAATATAATTACAGAATGAGTCTTGGGCACTCTAGAGGACTTAGAGTGATAGGCTGCATAACGTCTTCTTCACAAAGATACCCATGTTGTAATTTCAGGCCTGTAAATACATTCCTTTCTATGGCAAAATAGGTTTGCAGAGGGTTTAAGTTAAGGGTAGTGAGGCAGTGACATTGATTACCCATTAGTCCCGGTGTGATCACAAGGGTCTTTACAGAGAATGGGCATAAGAGACAACAGACCATGTTATAATGCGTTATGAGGCTTACATGGGTATAACAGATACTATTTCTATGGTTATGAAATGAACTTCTGGACTGATAAGACCTGGAGGAGATTTGGCGTCTGTGTCGATGCTGAAATGGGTTGAGACTTCTGGAGCTGTTGAGATGGGTGACTTTATGTAGACTCTTTCCCTTCTTTCGTGTTTTCCTTCCTCTCAATCCAAGGGACAACTGAAAAAGACAAAGAAGAAGATTTTCCCACACACCCTTGCTAAGGAACTGGCCCTACCAATACTTCAGTTTTAACCATGTAACCCTCACTCAGACTTCAGCTTCTGGAGACCGTGAAGTACTTAATTTGAATCATTTGAATATGTCAAATTTGTAGTAATTGGACACAGAAGCAATAGAAAGCCAAGGATGTAGAAAGTGAGACAATGAGAAAGAACCACATACTTCATTTTCCAAATTTCCAAATAGACAAGAGGAATGGGGGTGACAAGAAAAGAGCAAGACACTGACTATGAGTCAGGGGTACCCACACTTGTGAGTGTTATTAATGAGAAGTTGTATGTCAACAGCCATAAATAATGTAGCCTATTACATGAACTGTAGTAATTAAGACTGTGAACTTTGATAAACATCCAGCTTTAGAACTCAATAGCAGTAGACACAAATTTCAGTCTGTCTGTGTTCTTGAGGAAAAAAGAAAATATAGTTTAATTTTCCTTCTTGTGGCTCAAATTTGCTCATTCAATTATCTACTTCGAAGCATCGGTGTAAAGTTGACAAGGCAGGAGGAATGCGGCAGATTTTATTGAACGCATGCCTTGCTCACACAGTGTTCTTTGAATCATCTTCTTTTGGTGGGGGGGGGGGTTGGTTTTTTTCTCATTCAGCAAAGGCAATGAAGAACATATTAGATCCTAGACAAATGCGCAGTTATGTCAAAAGCTGAGAGTAAGATTTGGAAAGGAATGCTTATTGGTTGGAGGAGATTGAAAGAAGTAGTCACCCAGAAGATAGCCAAGGCTAGATAAAAAAAAGATTATCAGTCACCATAATGAAGACCATTCTGTGATGATGAATTTCAAGATCAGTCTATACACTTGTTTTGTCTATTTTGAATTATAAGGATTAATATAAAGAGTTGTTACAGGTATAGGATGATATATTAGCCAAAGTAATTCAACAGAGAGAGATCAATAAGGGAGTTGGAAATGCATGTGAAGACATGATGACAGTATCCCACATGGAAGTTCAAGTGGATTTATTGGAGAAAGAATAAGACACAGAGAAAGAGGTGAGAATAACGTTTGCTGTTGTTAGCGGGATCAAGATATTGTTAGGAGTGAAAAAGCCAAAACGCAGTCACTAAAACACAGGAGACAGTACGTGATGAATGACACACTTGCATTTGACATGAGCTTATTTATCCTGCAAAAACAAGAATCTGTGGGGGCTTGAGGTAAGGGTGAGGGTCAGCTCATTGGAGGTGTGCAGCAATAACCAAGGGGCCCTGCCACTGCCAGAGTTTTACCCTAGATATTTGTAAATCATGGGATTTGAAATCTGGTTTAGGAAGGGCTTATCAGTAAAGAAAGGCTTTACTTTGTTTTGTTTTTTCTAATTTCATATTTCTGTCTTATAATGAATGATTGAATGATCCACAGCAAATTGAAGAACTTATCTTGATACTTTTCATTAACAGTTACAGTAGTTGAAAACTCAAAGGAGAGTTTAATGTACATACAGCCAGCTCATATTGTTGAAATGACTATTGGATGGATACTATTAGCAATGGCAGTGTTATCTTTGAATTCCTAGATGTTGCAGAATTCTAGGAAACCCACAGTTGTTAAATAAACATGTGCTAACTTGGAATAGGTGTACCAATATGCATATATATATATATATATATATATATATATATATATATATATCAAGTAAAGTCCCAATTGTAGCCAGTGTTGTCTTATGTTAACCAAATGTTTAGAAAATTGATCTAACACTGCTTATTTGCATAAGATAATGCTCATATTTAATTTCTTCTTTGCTCACTTCTCAAGCAGGCAGAATGGTTAATAATACATTAGCCAGCTAGTGTAACCATTTATCAGTTTTACAATTTAGAACATCACAAAAATTGATACTTAATTGAACAAACTATTTCCTTGTCTCAGACAAATGTCCTTAATGTTTTTTTATTGGCTATTCATCATTCAAATGCCTGAATGCATCATTTCTCAGACAGCAATTCCTTTTAAATGTGTTATATATTGTGGAAATGAAATAGGGGAGAATGGCCCAAAATCCTATACACACATTTTTGAATACAGTCTTTAAGCTGAAGAATTTTTTTCCTGAAAAATTATTACTGGTATACTTTTTTTCTGCAAAAAAAACCACAAAACATACAAACCATCCCTGCCTTTGGTGCATTTCAGTTTGTGCATGGCTGTTTCAGATTCTGCCAGGATCCTCTGCTTCTTCAGATTGAAAATTTGACATGATTTATTCTAGAATACATGAAGCTATTCATTCTTTGTTATTTGTTCCTAAAGGATGGGGTCAAGAGGAACATGATACAGAGCAGATCCCTGACAGTGGTCACCCCTTAAGAGACAGCAGTGTTTCTCCCAGGTGATTCATCATCAACTCTAGAAAAGTAATTTTTCTTAAACCAACTAATGAAGATACAATGTTTGCAGAGTATGAAAAAAAACATATCACTCCAAACCCTAGCTTTTACAGACCAAGGAGGATCAATTACAGCAAATGTCATAAATACGTAATAAGAAACCCACATCTTATTACAATATTTTAGAATAGAAGAATATGACAACGTACCCTGTTTCAAATTAAGTGGCCTAAAGGGTGTATATGTGGCCTTAAAGGATGGTCTTGGATTTTGTTTCTGGTCAAGCATTTATCAGTGTGGATGTCCCTTAAGAAACTGTCTAATCTATCAGTCTTTATCATCCTGGCCTTGAATTAAGGTGTAGAGAGTTTAGTTCATGTTTCATTGGCTTAAGTATTTTCTAAGCATCTCTGTAAGAAAGAAACCATAGGCTTCATATTCCTTCTGATCTATGTGATGATCTCCTTGGGTTTCATAGTACACAACCTCTTCCAATAGACAAAAAAAGAAAATTTAGAATGCATCTTGAGAATAGGGCCAATACAGAATCAACACCATTGTTTCAGGAAGCCATTCCCTTTATATGGGACAACAAACTTCTTTGTTTTTCTGAGCCAGGTTCTCATGAACCCCATGCTAGCTACCTTCTAACTCTTTATGCAACCAACACTGCTCTTGAGCTCCTGATCTTCCTGCCACAGTCTCCCACATGCTAGCATTATAGACATGAGACACCACACCTACTTAACATTGCTGGAGTGATTTCATATCCTTCATGGCCAATCTAAAGGACTCTTTCTAAAGGACTCTCTCACACCTTTGGAGAAATCTTATCACAGAAATCTCTCAGAAAGGCTCCATCTACACTTGTCCTTTGTCCAGACGACCTCTTTACAAAACAAAGAAGCACACACTGGCTTCCTGATTAGGTGGTTGTCCAAGTAGTATTCATCTGCCTGTAACACAAAGGCCCCAGAGGATAGCTATTGTGTTCATTCTTTCTCTAAGAGAACATGATGTCTATGAAGTGGATATTCAAGGACTAAAACAGAAACAAAATGAGTTATGGGCTGCCTTCACCATCTAGGCAGGTCTTTGCAATGAGCAGCTCTCACTAGACAGGCATTTAACTCTTCCATAAGTCCCCACATACTCAGTCTTCTACAAACTATGCAACTAAAGAAAAACAATTTCAAGAATACATATACAGGGAGAAATTGTTTTCTCCCCTTCTGCTCCTGTGTTCAATGTCTCCAGACATCTCTGGCCTTTTGACTTTGAGAAGTGATTTGTGGATTTTTGCTTTATAAGGAGTCAATCAACTTCTGGTGGCATTGGAATGCTTCATACACATGGCTCAATTGCCAGTAGTTGCCACTCTCTTGATCTGATTTATCTGACAGGGAAGTCTGTCATTTCTATTATTTCATTCACCAAATTATCTTGTCTATCATAAAATCTACTTCTTCCCTAAATACTCTGGCATATCTTGCAAATGGTGAATGGGCAGAAGCAGAATTAATGAGTAGGAATCTTTTGAAGCAGAGAGACCAGAGAGAGGAACATGATGAAGTTTGAAATACTTTTCCCTGCAGTTAGGGCCATTCATCAATCTTTCTGTGTGTCAGTGCTGTGAGGACAGGGACACATAGTTGGGCATTGCTACTCTCAGTAGCCTGGGGATTTTCTCTAGACTCAAGCCAAAATGGAGCTCATGGCTTCAATGCTGAAAAGAATTTCAAGACTGCCAGGCAGTGGTGGCATATATATACCTTTAATCCCAGCACTCGGGAGGCAGAAGCAGGCGGATCTCTGTGAGTTCAAGGCCAGCCTGGACTACAAAGTGAGTTCCAGGAAAGGCGCAAAGCTACACAGAGAAACCTTGTCTCGAAAAACAAAACAAAACAAAACAAAAAAAAAAGAATTTCAAGACTGGTCAGTTCAGTGAAGCAGAGTTGGTGATTTGATTAAAGATTTTTTAATACAGACTTAAGTGTCATGGTTAAAAGAAGTAGGGGTAACAGGGGACAAAAAAAGGCTCACTCAGATGGGGGTTATTTGCTTTCCCATGGGAGAGTAGAGAAAAGTAAAATGTACCAAGTGTAGTAGATGTAGGCTTCTCCAAGTTACAGTGAGCAATTAACTATCTTAGTATTGCCCATATATTCCATTTTATGAGTCGTTCTCATGCTACCGTCTCAAAGGGTCACTGTCCCTTCTGTCTTTTGGTAAGAGTCATAGGAGATGGTTACATAGGTGCTTTATAGAATTATAATGTAATGAGGTAAAACCAGAAGCCACTAGGATTTTGCAAGGGGGCTAGTACATGTTCTTCCTCTGAAATTAAGGTTTCTGGAGAGCTTCCTAGAAAACTATAGGTTCATGGCCAAGAAGAGTTCCAATTTCACTCAAACCTGTGTTCCATCATTAGCAAGGGCTTCAGCTGGAATCCAGAATAAGGGCTTCTTCCCCTTCTCAGATTTGTAAGATGTTTCCTGCCCTTGCTTTCAGCAACTGTTTTGACACAGAGGGGGCCCTGGATTGCTGATGGCGACCTGCCTTTGTGACACAAAGACCGCATAAAGCTTATTTTCTCTAAGGAGAAAGATTGCACAGTCTATTTTTCCCTCAATGGTCCCATGGGCACAGCACCAGATTGCCATGCATATTGAGTTTTTTCTCATCCCATCGAGACATCACAGCTGCCCCCTCAGAGCGTAGGTGGAGGGACAAATGTATGCTCACAGTACTGCTCTTGGCTCAACTCCCATACTGCTCTGAGCCTTTTCCATTTGCTCATTCTGGGCTTGAGAAATGAAAAAGACCTCAGAGGACCTTCCAGAGATCTGAGTGGGAAAAACTTGGAAACAGGTGAGTTAGAAACCAAATCGATAATCTCACTGCAGTTTGGAATCTCCTCATCTGAAACCAGAGCTCTGGAACAAAGTCTGGACAAAGAACATTGGAATTAGCCTTGCGACTGAAGGAGGTGGATGTCTTTGAACGTAACTGGTAAACCACAGTGGTCTTAAGGAAGTGACTGCATTATCAGAACTGCTTCAGTAGCTGGGGCACTAACTCATCAGACCTGTGATGGGGTGGATGAATCCGTGTTCACACTGCAATCTGGTGTCCTGCTACATGCAGACTGCACATTGTGACTGTTCTTTCACTGTATTTGAAAATCAAAATCAGAAATATGGAAAGCATATACAGTGACGAGCAGCAAGGTACTGAAGTTACTCGAGATCAAATATTTAGAAATTACATGTGGGTCATCTTAACTTGACCAGAAGGGACCTTGATGACCCATGTAATTCTTCCACTCTCTCTCCTCCTATGGAAAGTCTCCAAACACATTTATCCACAGAGGTGTTCACTCAGCCAAATGCTGTTCCTTTGGCTCATATTGGGCTTTAATTTGTATCTAAACACACAAATTAAGTTTACTACTACCTGTTAGGGTCTCAGGGACACTTAACACAAATGAAGTAATTATAGGACTTTTTGATGAAGTATTAGAAGCTTTTTGCAACCTTCCTCATTATTTTATGTACACAAAGACACATGTGTATACATGGCACAAACTGGTTGTCTGTATAGTTTGCTTGTATGTGAAATCCCTGGAGTGATAGATGGTACTTTTGTGACTGAACCTCTAAACCCCCATGAGAGAACTAAAGTATATGTCCACTGACTGATTCAGGATTTCTCATGAAAATAATTTTATGGAGAGGAAGCACTAGGATTATTAAGGAATTTAGAAGAAGTGTGGCAGAAGAGATAGAAGTAGGTTATTTCTCAGTTTTCCAGGAAATAATCAACTCAAAGGAACTATGGCTAAGTCATATGTCTGGTGTATGTCATTTTCATAAGATACATCAGCTGGTGAGGATCTAGGGACATCTTTGATGTCTAAGTATTCATTTTTTCCCTGGATTTCTTATGCTTTAACCTCATCTGAAACAAATGCATGCACATAACTTACTCCATTTTAAACCTAAAGCAGTTGCAGTTAAGGTTCATATGAATGTACATACTGAAATATCTTAAGTCTGTAAATGCCTGTGAGTGAGTGCTGGAGGCCTTCTTCTTCTTCTTCTTCTTCTTCTTCTTCTTCTTCTTCTTCTTCTTCTTCTTCTTCTTCTTCTTCTTCTCCTTCTCCTTCTCCTTCTCCTTCTCCTTCTCCTTCTCCTTCTCCTTCTCCTTCTCCTTCTCCTTCTCCTTCTCCTTCTCCTTCTCCTTCTCCTTCTCCTTCTCCTTCTCCTTCTCCTTCTCCTTCTCCTTCTCCTTCTCCTTCTCCTTCTCCTTCTCCTTCTCCTCCTCCTCCTCCTCCTCCTCCTCCTCCTCCTCCTCCTCCTCCTCCTCCTCCTCCTCCTCTTCTTCTTCTTCTTCGCTTTGGTACTCCATCTACGTGTGCAAGCCCCTTTCAGGCATTCTCATCTGGAACAGGGCTGCTTTTCCTCTGTTGATTCTTTCTGTCTTCTTTTCTTTTTAAGCTTATTTCATTCCAAATCAGGAAAGGGTAACATGAAGGAAAAGAACGCTTTCTATGTACTGCTCAACCAAATCTACCTGGAGGAAATTTTGTCAAATATGAGGTATTCTAGCTGATTTTTACTAATTTGTTGAGTAATATCTTTATTGCTAATATCTTTATTTCTAATATCCTTGCTTTCTCCCATGTCCTCTTACTTTATCAGTAAATACTTAAAAAGATCACCCAAGAGTATATTCCCAGAGTTAACTAAGCTCTACAAGTATAACTACAAAAGAACCATGGGGATTTTCTTAATAAAATACTTCAGGATAGAGTCACAAGATTAAAAAAATTAAACACTGATAATGGATTTAAAGACGTGAACTGACCTTAAGGATTTGGACTTTCATTTCACCAACAAGAGACTTGTTCTGTGTCATGCAAACCATGGTAGAAAATCAGAGGAAAGGAAACAGGTTGGTTAACATGGTGTGAGGGAGAGAGCTAAGGTGAAAACGGGTAGTGTCAAGGTTTTGTTTACTGCTTGCTTTAGAAATCACAGCAGCTCCTAATCCTGGTACAGTCTATAAATAACTCTACCAAAAATTTCCAAGAATAGAAATAGACTTATCTGTGGTGATGTATTGTGTCCCCCAATATCTTGTGTCTCCCAATAAAATTTACCTGAGGATCAGAGGAAAAAGCCAGCCACAACAGTAAACAAAAGTCATGCAATGGTAGCACATGCCTTTAATCCTATCACTTGGGAGGCAGGAATCTGTCTGGATCTCTGTGAGTTCAAGGCCACACCGAGAACAGAGCAAGGCATCACCACAGGAATTAAATTCCAACACTAGTTAACCAAGGTGGTCTGGAGGTCTTTACAGACACACAGGAAGTGACAGAGGTAGGCAGGAAGAGGAAGTGATGTAGCTGGACAGAGAGAGCAAATGATATAGCAGAACAGAAAGGCATATATGTGTGGGTAGAAAGGAAGTATCTCACTTTTAGAAGCTGCGGAGTTGGTGAGGTAAGGTTAGCTGTGGCTTTCCCTATTTTCTTGGTCTCTCAGGTTTTTGCCCTTATATCTAGCTCCATGTTTTTTTTAATTTAATAATACCATTTATAAATTCTTCTACACTTATCTACATAATAGCAGAATAAGCTCTTACCCGCTTAAGGATACCATGACCTCGCACATCTTGCACACACTCCTGCTCTTGTTCATCTTTGCCACTGTATCTTATATAAGGAACAACAGAATGTCCTGAGGTCTTCATCTAACCCTTATTTTCAAATATAGTGAATGTTGTTGCCATTGAAAAATTAAACAAATTTAATTTCCTGGATGTTTTACTTTATATGACCATGTGTTTTGTTACTTCATCTCATCCTCAAATCATTGTAGATGCAGGTTTCACCAGTTTTCCTGTTTAGCTATGGATTTCAAATGATGGCAGTAGGTATCTGAAGTCATAGATGGTTACAATACATGATGGTGTGCCTACACAGTCTAACTCACAATAAAGCACACAATGAAAGACACATACATGGGACCAATGGTCCACATTTTCACATTCCCTGAGACTAGATTTTATTTTATTAGTTTGAGTACTACATTGTGCGTTTTTTAAATAAACCATATAATAGTTTTCATCTTATAATATTTTTAAATTATAGTATAATTGCATTATATCTCCCATCTCTTCCCTCCCTCCAGCCCCTCCCATGTAACTTCTTGCTCTCTCTTAAATGTATGTCCTCTCTTTTAAATTATTTATCTTTATACCAATAAATAAGCATAGTTTGTACCTTGTCTTAGGATTTCTGTGAAGAGAGACTATGACCACAGCAAGTCTTATAAAGGAAAACATCTAATTAAGCTGGAGTGGCAGCTTATAACTCCTTTATAAGAGTTATATACAGTTTCATAGGTTCAGTTCATTATCTTCAAGGCATGACATGATGGCATGCACACAGACATGGTGCTAGAAAGGTAGTTAAAAGTTTTCTTTCTTGTAGGTGACAGAAAGAAGACTGACACAGTAGATGTGGCTTGAGCATATATAAGATCTCAAAGCCAACCCTCACAGTGACCCACTTTCTCCAACAAGGCCACACCCACTCCAACAAAGCCACACCTCCTAATAGTGCCACTCTCTTTGGGAGCCATTTTCTTTCAAACCACCACATTCCACTCCCTGGCCTCCAGAGGCTTGTAGCCATACCATAATGCAAAAATGCATTCAATTCAACCTCAAAAGTTCCCACAGTTTAGCACAGTCAACAAATGTTTAAAAATCTCTTCTGAGATTCATGCAGTAACCTATAAAATCAAAATAAAAAAACAGATCATATACTTCCAACATATAATGGCACAGGATATACATTCCAAACCATAGGGAAGGGAGCACAGTGAGGAAATACTGGACCAAAGTAAGACTGAAAACTAGCTGGGTAAACTGCAAACTCTGCATCTCCATGTCTGATGTCAAAACTCATTCAAATCTCCAGCTCTTTTCAGCTTTGTTGACTGCAATACACTTACCTCTCTTAGGCTGGTTCCTGTTAGCAGCTTCTCTAAGCAGGTATCCCACAGCTCTGGCATGTCCAACATCTTGGGGTCTCCAAGGCAATCCACGCTTCAACTTCACAGCTTCACACAGTGGCCTCTCTAGGCCTCCATTCAGGGACACCCCTGACAAATGTCTGGCCTCAGCAGCTCTCCTTAGTTGCAGAGGCAAATTCCTTAGCCCTGTTCTTCTATCCTTAATGCTAAACCCAGAATCATGTGGCCAAAGCTATCGAGATCTGCTGCTTGCTAGGGCTGGAACATGGCCCCCTCATTCAAATATATTTTCAACAGCTTTCTGTCTTCAGTGATTTACTTCACTTCCTAAGCTTGGCTGTTCTGGAATTTGCTCTGTAGACCAGGCTGACCTCAAACTTGGAGATCCTTCAGACTCTGTCTTGCCAGTGCTGGGATTAAAGGTGTGCATCATCACACAAGGCTCTAAGCTTTTTTTAAAATTCCTTTTTACAAGTTGGAAACTTAGCTGGGTGACATCTTGCCCTGAGGTCACCACTCCATTTATTCCATTTCTTAATCTGTTTATCTCCTTGAACACAGGACTTGGCTCCATTCCACTTCCTGGTGCTCTTTTTCTCCTCAAATTTTACATTTTGTGTTTTTCCTTTCTTAGCTTATTCATTTTCATTATAAATCCTTATAAGCATGAACACTAGTAACCACATGACCGAGTCAACATTGGGCTATTTTGAGATTTCCTCTGCCAACTGAATTAATCCAAAACTCTTCACATTAGCCTCAGGCAGACTCTTCAGACAAGGGCAAAAGGCAACCATGTTCTTCACCAAAATATCACAAGAGCGATCTCTAGGCCACATATTAATATATTTCTTCTCTGAAACCTCTTAAACTAGACCCCCCACAGTTGATCAAATCACATTCAGCACCACCGTCTTCCATGCTCCTGGTTGTATGGCCCATTAGGCTGCACTTAAAGCTTTTAACTGCTTTTCTAATCCACAGTCCCAAGTCCAAATTCCTTCAAACAAAAACATTGTCAGGCTTATCGAAGCAATACCCCAGGCCTATCACAGCAATACCCCAGTCCCTGGTACCAACTTCCCAGTTAGGGTTTCTATTGCTATATAGAAACATCATACATTATTATTAAGGAATTTTTTATTCATTTTATATACCAATCACAGATCCTTATTGGTGAAATTATTAAGGCCACTCCACTTAGTTAGAAGGAAGATTTATTTAGTGGGTAACTTACAAAAAGGGAAAGGTAGGTCGCAGGGTCTGGAGAAGGTGTATCGCAATCCAGTGGTGTTCTCTGGAGCTCTGCTCAGTCCTCCTCCACTATTCAGGGTCCCGGAACAGAGAGAGCGCTCACCCATCCAGATCTCACGTCTCTAGGTACCTCCCCTGGCCCTGCCTCGTAGGCGTGACAGTTGCCAGAGTCTCAATAGGGGTTGGAACTTCCAGATCCAAGCTGGAATGGCTAACCACTACAGATCCTCCTCACCTCCCTCCTCCCACCCCTCCTCCCTTCCCCTCAACCCACCTCCCATTTCCTTCTCCAACAAGGTAAGGCCTCCCATGGGGAATCAGCAGAGCCTGGTACATTCAATAGAGGCAGGTCCAAGTCCCTCCCCATGCATCAAAGGTGTGCCATGTGTCCCACCATAGGTAGTGGACTCCAAAAAGCCAACTTATGCACCAGGCATGGATCCTGATCCTACTGCCAGGGGGCCCCTTAAGCAAATCAAGCTACACAACTGTCTCCCTTATACAGAGGGCTTAGTCCAGTCCCATGGAGGCTTCAGAGCTGTTGGTCTAAAGTTCATGAGTTCCCACTAGTTTGGTTTGGTTGTCTCTGTAGGTTTCCCCATCATGATATTGATGCCCTTGCTCATAGAATTCCTCTTCTCTCTTTTCAACTGGACTCCTGGAGCTCAGCCTGGTGCTTGACTGTGAATTTCTTTATCTGCTTCTATCAGTTACTGGATGAAGGCTCTATGATGACAGTTAGGGTATTCACTGATTGGATTACTGGGGTAAGCCAGTTCAGGCACCCTCTCCACTAGTGCTAGTAGTCTAAGCTGTAACTCTTATAAAGGAAAACATTTAATTGAGGTGGCAGCTTACACTTTCAGGGGTTCAGTCCATTATCATGGAGGAACATGGCCATGTGCAGGCAGAATGGTGCTGTAAGGCAGCTGAGAGTTCTACATCTTGCAGCAACAGGAAGTAGACTAACATACTGGGTGTGGCCTGAGCATATATGAGACATCAAAGCACACCCCCATAGTGATGCACTTCCTTCAACAAAGCCACACCCACTCCAACAAAGCCACATCTCCTAAGAGTGCTACTCCCTTTGGGAACCATTTTCTTTCAAGCCACCATACACTCCTCATCAAAGAGATTTCCCTTTGCTACAGATGGAAACCATTACACTAAAAAACAGCTGATCAAAATGCAGAGAACAAGAGATCTTGTGGTGCCCTCTCCCAACTGATGCCTCTATATCATTTGCATACCTAAGGCTTTGAGATCATTGTGGAAGAGTGAGTGGAAAGAGTCTAAAAGCCAGAGGAAAAGAAAGTTTGCTGTAAGACTATGTTCCCAGAAATGTCAGAGAGAACACATCATGAAGAAAATGGATTTCTGACTTTAAAATCCTATTCAGAGCTTGAAAGGAAGTTAACCATCCGATACTGTCTAAAAATTGGATAAACATTGAAACATGGGCTAAAGTGGGTTGATTTTCTCTTTCCAACAATCTATGTTACTTTTGAGATGAATTTCTTAAGGATGAGAAGTATGCAATTAAAAAAACATTATTAGAATTTACTAGGTGCCACAATAACTTCACAGAGACCAATAGCACATTATGGTGCAACCTGCACAAACCCTGTGTATCTTAGCTTGTTTACTCTCTAGTCAGTACAGTAACTTGATGATAACAGGTTTTACATTTCATTTAAACTTTTTTCTGTTTCTCTCTCCTGTACAATGCCAGCTTCTGGTTTACTTGCATATTGCTGCATGAACTCTGTTTGAATGATCAGTAATAAATGTGCTTTCAGAGTCAGTGCTATTATTATAGCATCATCATCCTCCATCATCCTCCAGTATCATATGCAAGTCAGAGCTAAGAAGTCACATTGATATCTCTGTTACAATCCATTTCATGATGGTATCATGTCATTGAATGTAGCTTCCCAAGATGCCTCATAGGCTCTTTATACAACTAACTAGAATTTATTTTATAGTCACCTTTTTTTTCCATAAAATCTGGATATTACAGAAACTTAAAATACTGTGCTTATATTTTGGACTAGTGATGTCAAATATGAAGCATATTTGCAGACTTATGACATCAGAAACAAAATTCAATTATATACGTTGATTTAAGTGCCATTTCTTCTCAATTACATGGCTAATTATCAACCTTGGCTAACCAGACATCTATGCAGATTTCTATTCTACATTACCCCTTTGTAGTATTACAAGGCACTGCAAATTGTTTGCCACCCAAGAATACCCCCAAGAATACCAAGGGTGAAATTACAACAGTGGATTTATTCTAAAGAAGTCAATCTTAGAAAATAGAGTGATACTGGGATATAATGATGGGAATTTTTTCTGCCTAGAGCTTCTTCAGTGTTCTTGATGAAAATCCCTTAACTTCTATTTCATTGAAGCTGTATATTTACTCTTGTAGAAGATGATAACCAACACAGAGACCCACAAATGGACAATGTGCAGAGATTGGGAGATATTGGTGTAGTCCTAAATGGCATTTCATCATCAAACTCCTCCCAACAGAGCTAAGGGATCTATGCAGAAATACTGTAAGAGTCAGAGGTGGATGACTCCAAGGAAACGTTGTTCTCCAGACACAAGAGGACTGATGCAGCAGAGAGACTGTGGCAGCAGGCACAGGGCTTGTGCAAGTCAAGACAGATAGGATCCTCATGCTGAGAGATGGGAGTGGACAAGCGCTCCCACCCTGAACCAAGAAACTATCTACAACTGGTACTTCAGCCTCATGTCCAGGAGTAGTTGCCCTGTATAAAGTGAACTCAATCAATGGTATTTTTGTAGATGTTTTATCTCATAGGGCTGTGTTTGACACTTTTGGCCTGATAGGCCTTTTGCTCGTGTCTTTTGGTGTCAGATTTTGTGTGTTTAGATGTGTTTCTTTTTTTTAATGTACATTGGTGTTTTGCCTACAGGGATGTCTGTTGGATCCCCTGGAGGTAGAACTATAGGCACTTGTGAGCTTCCAAGTGGGTGCTGGGAATTGAACTTGGGTCGTCTGGAAGAAGAGCCCGTGCTCTTAACTGTTGAGCCATCGCTCCAGCCCCTGGATGTGTTTCTTATCTTTGTGTTCTGTTCTGTTCTGTTCCGTTTGTTTGTTAAAGAGAGAGAGAAAGAAAGGGCATACAGCTAGGTGGGGAGAGAGGTGTAGAGTATCTGGGAGAAGCTAGGAGGAAGAGATAAGCATGACCAGAATATATTGTATTAAAATAAATATTTTTTTCAAAAAAAAACATGACTTTTATGCAAATGTTCATAGCAATACTAGTCACAATATGCAGAAAAGTAAAAGCTAACCAGTGTCCATCAGCATGTGACTGGGAAAAGCACTCATAGTGCTTTATACGTACAAAAGGATATTATACACCCATGAAAAAGAATGAACTTCTGATCAATATGACAGGATGTACCCTAAAGCACAATACTAGATAAAAATAAACCAAAGTCAACAAGAAAAAGGAATGAAATTCTACTTATGTGCAATATCCTGATTAGACAAATTCATAGAGATAGGAAGCAGACAGAAGGCTGCCAGATACTGAAGGAAGACAGAATGAGGAGTGAATAATTCATACATACAGAGTTTCTTTGTGGGATGATTAAGGAATTTAAATTGCAGTAGTTGTATAATAAGGCAGATGTGATTAATACTACTGGATTGTGTGCTTAGAATGCTTCATATGGCAAACTTTATGCATCTTACTGCAAGTAAGTGATATAACATACAAAGAAATTTTAATTTATACTTTCTGTAGATGGCTTTATATTTGAATAAAACTGTTTTAAAAAGATGATTTGATACTGAAATTCAGGTCATCATCAACAATAAGAAAATGAAAGGTGTTAAATTCCTAAGGTCCTCATAGAAAGACTCATGTCACATACCTTTGACAGCTGACACTCTTGTATACAGTCCCTGGAGTTGCTCCTGATTCTTCCTGTTCTCTTGCTTCTTATTTCTGTGGTATTTTATTTTTATCCCTCATATAGACCCATTCTGAGAAGGCACACATCACCTAAGTAGACCTAAACCCACCCAACCATTTGTTAAGCTTTAGGTTCTATTTGTGCTGTCTGTTTTTACGAACTGGGGGAATTGACTTTGAACCTCTTTGTCTCTTTAGATGTGGTTACATTTAAATGGCTGTGACTGCCTTGCTTGCCTTTCCCTTCAGTTATTTAAACAGCAGCTTAGATCACAGAGTTGACCACTATGTCTGAGCTTTGGCTATGTCTGCCTCCAATTTAAATGTCCCTAGATACTTTAAAACCTTGTAACACCAGCTATATTTTTCTCAATAAGGAAAAGAAAAGACAAAAGAAAATAAAAAGTGAAAAGATTGCAAATGATGATGCCTGCCTGTTATCTACTCTCATAACTGAATCAGTGGGAGACTAAATTGGATAATTTAATAATTTATATAATTCTCCCAGCACCCCAAAAGATGAAGAAGGGGAATGAAAAATGTAGAACTATTTCATTAACTTTAACTTTGCAGTTTTAAAAGTTTGGATTCTGACTTCATTCCACACTCTAATTTCTTCAACAATATATTGCAGTTTCTAAGTAAACCTTATATCCTGTGAGTCCTCTTTGTCATCCTGTCCATACAGAGTAGCTACAATACTCACATCATATCCTGTCACTGTTGACCTTTGGGTATAGTTTTCAGATTTCCCTAGAAGGCCTAGAACTTCACACTAGTAGGAAATCTGTGATGCCCCCACCCCCACCTCTTACTTTAGCAAAAGAATCTTGTGTTTAAAAAGCTTGCTAAGTCAATCAGTGAATAGAGGAATGTCCGGTGTGTGGCTTGGGAGAGCAAGAGGACTGGTAAGCCTTCCAGTGGGTCATTGGCAGTTCTTTCCTCGACGTGGGGTTGTATATTCTGCAGCCTTTGTAGTTCCCTTTCCCTGCTGTTGTGTGATGGCTTGCTACATGTTTCAAGTGTGTTAAGGATGCGCCAAGTACTGTCCCCTAAAGTAAGGGAGGTTTCCTGCCAGTGGCATGTCAGAACTGTACTAAAGGCTTAGATAGCTGTTTTCCCAGCTCCATCATGCTCTGTCTTCCTTACTCACATGAACTATTGCTCGGTTGGTGTACTATTTAATATCCATCAGGATGAGAGGACCTAGCAACAGATCTTGTTAAAGGCAGGATCCCATAACTTAAGAAATCACATCTACTAGGTAATCTACTATGCACTCCAATCTTGACCTATTTGATTCCAATAGAAAATCAATACAAGTTATTTAACCTTACAGTGTATTTGCTCACAAACACGAAGAGCTAAATTTGCACAGAGGCTGTGAAGTATTAAATTACCCACATTCAATTTAGACAGCAGAAGGGAAGTCTCTCAGGGTCTACAGATTTTTTGGTCTTGTGTGGGATTTCTACTTGATTCTGACGTCTGACTGTTCAACTTAACACGATGTAAAAATTTTTACACATGGCATTTCGGTTGCATTCTTTTTGATCCATAGTCTTTAATGAAGGAACTGAGAACTATTTAAAGGTTATTAATTTTAACAAGTCCTGAATGCATAAAAGTTAATACTGGCTGCATTGATTTCATACAATAACTATATAGATTTAACATTAGATGATTAGATGTATGCTATATTTACTTGTCCAGTTACTGTGTAAAACATACAAACCCACCGGAAATCTCACCAGTTCCTGGGCTCTTCTCGATGTTCCTATATGTTAAGAACATGAATACAGCCAGGCAGTGGCACACACCTTTAATTCCAACACTCAGGAGGCTGAGGTAGGAAGATCTCTGTTCTAGAGTTCAAGGCCAGCCTGGTCTAGAAATTGAGTTCTAACACAGGCTCTAAGACTACACAGAGAAATCCCATCTCCAAAAAAAGGGGGGAGGAGCATAGATATGGTATGCTTTTGGCCTCAAAGAACTGACAGTTGAGTGGTGGGAGACAGATGAGTGTACAGATCTGATTAGCAAAGGGAAAGGCACAGGGTCTGTGAAAACATTCATGGCCTGGCTTAATTCAGCTTTGTGGGTTATGGATGGCTGCTGGGGAGAAGTGACAAGTAGAAACTGGATAGCAGCAGCAAGCAGACATTTCAGAACTCAACAGTATGTGAAACTCCTACAGACAACTGCAAAAAGCCCCATCCCATGTGGAAGGCAGAACTTGTTGGCACATGGAAAGTATTGCTTAGCCTCCAACTCTTACCCATGGGCAGACATGATGCCCTTCCCAGATCCTCATCATTAACCTTTTTAGATCAGCCTGGAGAGTATTAATCATAATCAGTTCTTGTGACTTGAACTTCATACTAGTGTAGGCTGGTGACATCTTTATTCGTCTCAGATTGATTATTCACTTACATTAAGCAACAAATTGTGTGGAACCCAGTAGCATAGAGGAAGGAAAGCATATCCCCTAACAGATATGTGACTTTATAACTTAAAATTGTACTCACTCCATTAACTCATCTACCCTCACTTCCATGGTGTGTAAGGGGAGGAGGAGGTGCTATTAACTATAATGTCAATTCAAAAACTGAAAGAAAGAAAAACTCATAAATACTCCAGAGACACAACTATGGTACACTCAAAGTAGGTGATAGAGGACAGTTAGAGAACTACTTAGAGAGAATGGACCAAGTCCAAGCTAGCTACTGGGAGTAATGTATCACCCTGCACAAAAAAAACAGCATCATTTACTTCCCTGGGCTTGTGTATGGGTTCCCCAAAAACACTTTAGCACATTACCACAAACTCAATGCTTAACACATTCAAGCATTAACTTAACAATTTAAACATTTATCATCTACAGAATCTGTTAGTTGATAGATTTAGAGGCCAGGAGTCTCAAATAAACTTCACTATGTTAACATAAAGGTACCAGACAAATAACATTCCTTCTGGAGGCTCTAAAAAGAGAACCCACCTCCTGGCTTTTTTCAGGAAACATACCTTCACACCAAATCACTTTAATCTCTTGGCTTCCCATCTGTATTTGACCCCCTGGCTTGTTATGAGATCACAGCAAAGTGACTCAGGATAACCTCAACTCAGGTCTTTACTGTAATCACATCTACGAAGAGCCATCTCCTGTATGAGGCAAGCATAGGTTCTAAAGAGTGTGACCTGAATTTTTGAGGTAGGGAAAATGTCATTTACCCCATCAGAGCCTGAGGGAGAAGAGGAGAGAGCAGATATCAGAACTCATATGGAGCTTTACATTGATGTCAGATGGTAATAAAATATGGATTTCTGAAGAGCAATTCAGTCCACTATGCTGACCCTCCCCAGAGGACCCTGGGAAACTAAGCACCCTCTTTTCATGCTCTTCTACCTGTGTTTCTCAGGCTTGCTTTCTCATTGGTCCAAACCAACCAACACCAGAAGGCAAAGAGAATCCATTACAGCCATCCTAGTGTCAGTCTCCTGGGTGCAGAGGAAGGGGAAAAAGAGAAGAGGGCATTGTAGCAAAGAACAGAAGACATCTGCTCTCCCAGCCTTTTTAAATAAAATTCACTTTATTTTAATCGTATTGCAAATGAAACCAGAGAGCTTTGTAGGGAGTGGAGGTCCTGAGTGCGTGAAATCCTGAATGCTAAACTGTGTGCATTCTTGACATGAACACAGGATTATCAAGGATGCTAAGGCCTCTGAACCATGAGAAACTGGCAAACCTGCCACCCATATGGGCCAGGCTCAAGAGGAATGGCAAAGCTGTCCTCAGGAGTTGAGAATGAGTGTTCATGAAAGATTGATTAATGTGTGTGAAGACTAGCAACTGTAGGTTTCTCTTCCTGGATGTTTGCAGCCCAAGACAGACAGCTGGGATAGAGTCCTTGAACTACCCTAGCTTCCTACCCTCTCTGATGTGTGTGTCGGGGGGGGGGGTCTTAAGAAACGCACTGAGTTTGAGAGTTTTAGAAGTAGCAGAAACCCACTTGATTATGCTTTACTGTCTGTGTGCCTGAGCTGTCTTCATTCCTCACCCCTCTCTACTCAGCTTCTGTTCCTTACAGTTCCAGCCCCTAGAATAGTGGCTGGCATAGAGGAGAAAGTATGCAGAAGTTCTGCATTTGTACTCCAACTTTTTATTTTGACACATTTTTGAATACAAAGGAAAAGTTCAAAGGTCAATACAAAAAACTCATAAATATTTTATGTATTTTCAAATTTGCACTCTGTCTAACCCTCTTCTCCTTCACTTGTCTTGTTCTCGCCTCCTGTTTATTTGTGTTCTGAATTTTTAACTTCTAATTCAGACTGCTTTGATATCAGAAGAATGTTCGTTGACTGATGTCCTGTGATTTTCATTCTTATATCCTTGTATTAGCTCCCATCACCATCTTCTGTTCATCCTCAAATGGATTGTTTTCTGAGCCATTGGTAGCAGATATACATAGTAATTCAAGTGCACCAAATTTCTGAGCTAAAAGAGCTTCTTAGCTTAACATTCAGTACCCAAGGCACAGTTCCTAAAATCAGTAATGCTTTCCTTTGCTCTTTATAATGGGATTGATATATCTTGCTGTTTGTGCTTTCTTTCCTACAGTAGCAAGACAAATTTTCCTGCTTTTTTTTTCATTTTATTCATCATCAGGTGACCAAGAATTCCCCACTTGCCTAAGAATGTCTCTAGATAGTATTCCAGTCTGTGAATGCTCAGAAACTTTCTGTATGATGTTCTGATCTGCCAAGTTTAGAATCTGTTCTCAGTGTCCCCCGTACATAGGCTAGATTCTAGAGCATTATCCTCAATGTAGTACTGGGCTCTCCTTAGCCTCAACTTTCTTTTGAACTCATGGATTCACCAGCCACCTCCAAGGTGGACTCTATAGCTGGCTATACCAGTGGGAAGGATTTCCTACTCAAATGCAACTATGTGATTCCATCCTTAGCGTATGGTAGGCATGTTTGTGGAGTGATTTTATCCTGAATCTTTGGTGCTTATTTTAAAATATGTGGAGAAACTTCAATCTAAAAGGATACACATTATGGCAAATGTGTGTCTAAATCATGTCCTGAAAAACTATAAATAATCTGTTGTGAAGAGTAATAAAGGTACGTAAGTACATTATTAAATAAACTCACACTTTCATCAGCAAATTGAAATTTTTTCTGCCATATCAACAGCAACATGTTCCACATTCTCAACTTTTTCTATGAAATGAATATTGTCATGATGATAGATGGCTAATGACCATTGTGACAGAGGTTAACAGAAATCCTGAAATATCTGCCCTTCACATCTTCAGAAGGAAAATAAAAAAGATTTGTGCTGTATGTAGAAAACACATGGTGGTCCAAATGAAACTATATATTTCTTAATTCCTCTCATAACAAAATATGGTATAGGGCATGTGCTAGACAAAAGGGAACCAAAGATGTCATAATGCAATACCCAAAATGACTGAGTAAACCTGTATTCACTTTTGCTCTTGGCTGCTGCATGGGAAATTAGCATTAGGAAGCAATTATCTTACACAGAATGTAGAAATATCACATGGTCAAAATAGGACATAGACATGTCTGTGACAATTGTATAGATATCTTATCCCTAAAGGAGTGCTGAAAATTTAGTTTGCATTTAACCAAGAAAGAACTAGGCACCTGTGGTTTTTAAGCCATTCTCATTTTAGACTTAATGTCATTCTCAGCAAGACCTAATTCTAAAAGCATGCAGGATATTGAGAAATAATTATAGATATGAAAAACTGTTTCTGCATTCTCAGTAGCTACTAAATATAGTGCTAATATCAATTGACACATAGTTCACTTTTAAATCTTCTGTGCACAGAACTACCTATATTTCTGATGTGTATAACTGTTTGTACAAAGTTTCCTCATCTTTTAACAGAATTGATCTTACATTGCAAAACACTTCACTTATTATCATTAATAGTTACTTGAACTTTCCCAATGTCTTTCATTAAGAAGTCATTCATGTGTTTTGTAACAAAACTAGATACCTTATAGTTTGTGTTACTATTGAAAATAAAGTCATTTGCCTTCTATAGTATTTATATTTGTAATTAAAATCATTGTGATTAATTTATATAGGTTGACTCTAGAGTCATCAACTTTACTAAACTCAAACTGATTCCAAAAGTTGATCCACATATAAAATAATTCTGTGTTTCAAGGACTCAGGGAGCAACAGTAGAAAATCATTTTTTTTTTCATTGAACGGAAACCAGTACAAATGCTACACTAAGTAGAGGAGAAGAAAGTCAAAAGATGCATAAATAAAACATTGTGTTTGGGGCTGGCAAAGATAGTTAACCATAACAAGGTGAATGGAGAGAACCAACTCCTACAGGTTGACCTACCACTTCCACATGTACACACACACACACACACACACACACACACACACACACACGCGCGCGCGCGCGCACACACAAATAAATAAATAATAAATAAACAAAGGTAATGGGAAACAAGTAAAGTGCAATCTGAACCAGTAAAGAACTAATACCCTTAGACATCAATTTATTATATTTTTTATAAATTAAAAATCCATATCTTTGGTGATAATCATTAATTTTTATTTCAATTTGCCAACCACTTCAATAAATGGATCTGCTTAATTCGTGAACCAATACAGGTTAATACAGCAGTTTCTTTGTAGAGATAAGCCCACACTAGGTAAGACATTCACACTGGATTTCTGCCCTCCAGAATGGTTGTGGAGGAGCAATGAAAGACATCTCTTCTGAAGCCACCTCAGTCAGATTCATCATTCATATTGCTTGACAAGGCTTCTCTCAAATTATTCACACTGGAGCTTTGAAATGGCATAAATTATTTCAAGTGGCTGATGATACATTCTGGGAAATCTTTTACTTTAAATGAATAGCTAGTGTGTTTGTCTGTTGTTGACAGATGGGAGTGGAGTGAGAGCTATTGATCAAAAAGAAAAAGAGGCCCTTCAAGGTACAAAACAGGAAATAAGAGAAAAACTAGATCATGAATAAATAGGACCTTTTCAGAAGAAAGATGGGAAAACATGCCAGATTTCATGAGTTTTCCTCATTTTCACAGATAATTTAGTTTAAGTGGTTCAATCATTGTTTCATGCTTTAATTCACTCAAAGTTCATGAATGATCTCAAAGTAGTATTAATTTAGTTTTCTCTCTTTGATACTTAGAGAATGAGGAGAAAGATAGGGTGTTCTTTAGCCATCATAAAACAACACACACTTATATTCTGTTAAGAAAAAAATAGTAGCCGGGTGGTGGCGGCGGTGGCGCACGCCTTTAATCCCAGCACTCGGGAGGCAGAGGCAGGCAGATCTTTGTGATTTCGAGATGATAGGAGAGTAGTTATCATGAATATGAGGCAAATCACCTGGGATAACAACAGTTGTATGGCAAGGCTGCACGGATGCCACCTTGAGCCTCAATAAGCACCAAGACACTATAATATGATATCATTTGCTATCATTTTAATGCATATAAATAATTTAAATACAACTGTAATAATATGGTCTGATTAATATTTGAGTCAAGAACAAAAAAAAAAGTCACTTGTAGATTTCTGATGAGAATTAGGGGAATCTAAAGGCAAACAGAAATAAGACAGTCAACTCTCTTGGTAATTAAGTGTGCATACTTATGCTCATCTGATTGACAAAAATCTCTAATAATATATTACTATTTATTAGTGCTTTCATACATCACTGTAGGGAATACACAAATAGGGAAACTGCTTTGATAAGCAACTAGGTCACAGCTAATAAAATGATATTGTATATATTTTAGTACAAAGCTTCTCTCTAATATACATGTTTAAAGGAATTTCAATAAATTCTTATTATTGTATTGTGGTAGTGAAGAAAAAGTGAAAATGAATTCAGTATCTATCATTAGGAGAACTGAAGAACATATAGTCATGCCACAGAACACTTCTGTAAATACATAAATAAGATTTATGTATATCCACATACATGTGGTGGTTTATTACCTTGTGCAGTAAGATAGCTGCTAAGAATATATTCCTCAAGAATAAAGGCATTTTTAATATTTTTTTTTATTTTTTGAGACTGTGATATAATTATATCATACCTCCATTCCCTTTCCACTTTCCTAAATCTTCCATGTAACCCTCATTCAATTTGTCTTTAAATTGTTGTTACAATTAGCATATTATACAACATATCAACTTGTATAATGTCACTTGTGTGTCTATGTCTTCAGGAAGAACCATTTAGTATTGGATAATGAATTCATGTGATCTTCCCTGGGGAAGACTATTGTTCCTGCTCTCGGCTTTCCTTGATTGTCTGTAGTTCTTTTTTCTTGGATTAATGTGTCTGATCTTTCATCCTTCTGTGTTTGTATTTCTATTGACAGGCTCCTTGATCATGTCACATTTAAGCACCCCTGTTGGTCAGACCCTGTTGGTTGTTCTTTGACATTTCTAAGAAAGAAAATCTCACAGAACACTTTTTGTTCCTCTGGCTTATACTCTTTCTACCCTACTCTTCTACAATGATCCCTGAGCCTTAGATACATGATTCATGTTGTAGATGTACCATATCAGGTGGGACAGAGCTCCACTGCTCTGTATTTTGATTAGTTTTGGTTTTCTATAATAATCTTCATCTGTTTCACAGAGATATTTCCTTGATGAGAGATGAGAACTACACTTATGTGGGTACAAGGATTAATATTTAGGATGTAGTTAGGGATTCTGCTGGTTAAACATTATAGGCTCTGTTGTTGCCCTTACTTACCTCCAGGGGTAGAAGATAACTCCCTATTGCTGAAGACACAATGCACTTGAAATACAGGACTCAGATAACTAGAGCTCGATCTGACCTGAAAGCTTCCTCCCTGAGGACTGCCTTTCACGGTACCAGAAGGTGACATGCAAGCTTCCAAAAAGAAAAGAAAAGAAAAAGAAAAGAAAAGAAACAACATTCAATCCTGCTAGCTATGATGCTTATGAACCATAACAATGGACATCACAGTACAATAGCTGTAAGGATACAATAGGGAAATGCACACCTTGAAGGTTACCAGCAGTTCCTTAGTTGGACTTAAGGGCAACTCAATAAAGGCATTGATGAAAAATAATTGCTATGAGTTTCTGATATGAAAAATTGCATGTGAACACAGGGTATTTTCAACTGTACCTATAGCACTACATACCAAATGTGGGAATAAGACTCCATGCTTGTTGTATTATTGTCCAGGATTGTATATGGCTAATATAGGTAAAATGAGAATAACCATAATATAATATTTTAGTTTGAAGTATTATAATGTTTATGGTAGAACCATTTACTAAATGAAGGTCTAAATTTCCAATTGATAGACACCTAGGAAATTAAAAGCTGACAAGAGGTGAGAAGGAGAAATCATCCTTAAGCACCAACTATTAGCTTATGCTACTCTCTACTTGATACGCAATTTAGAAGTAATGCTTTCCCAGGATGGAGGAGAAATAGTAGTGAGGACCTTATATGTCCCAGGCAAGTGCTTTGGCACTGAGTAATAACCCAGTACTAAAGAAAAATACTTCAATACCAGACTCCATGAATGAACCCCAGCTCTGCAATGAAATCATAAAAATGGTTCCCACATGCTCTTCAGATTCTCATTTTCTTTCCTGGCTCACAGACATTCATCCTGCTTCCCTTACTTTATCAGGAAAGTTTAATTATGTTTTAATGATCTAGAGTAAGTTATTTGATAGTTTACGCCTAATAAAAGACAAAATGCTGCTCTTTTGTCTTGTGCACTGCCCAAATCTATAAGGCTCTAGTATCCCAAACTTAATGTGAGGCTTCTGCATCTGGGTGGAAGAAGCAAACAAGTTTGATAATTTTGATAACTTCAATATTTATTTTGCAATTTCCCCAAGTCCTCCTGTTCCCCAGTCCCTTAAATCCTATGTCTGCTCTCTATCTTATTATAAGCATATAAACTGGATTGACTAGTTTTATGTCAATTTGACACAAACTAAAGTCATCAGAGTGGAGGGAGCAAGCTAGTAAGAAGTCCTTTACAGTCTCTGCATTAGCACCTTCCTTCAAGTTCCAACCCTGCTTTAGCTCCTGTCCTAATGGTGTGGAATTGTAAGCCAAATAAACCCTTTCCTCCTCCATTTGCTTTTGCTCATGGTGTTTCACCACAGCATAGTAACCCTAACCAAGACAGAAATTGGTACTAGGATAGTGGGGTATTGCTGTGACAGACCTGATGTTGTTTTAGGGATAGTTGTTGAAGAACTTTGGAACTCTGGGCTAACTCAACACATTAGTGTTGAGAGTTCAGTGGGTTGTTCTGTAGGAGCTTAGAAGATGAGAATGTTTTGAAGCAGTACAGACAATGGAGGCCAGACTTGTAGAGTTTCCAAGAGAAGCAAAAACTCTACCAGGCCATTTGATTGAAGACTCTATGGTGGTGTCTGATTAGCTGGGGCTGAATAATCGGCTGTGATTAACAAGAAAACAGAACCACTAAGGTAAAACCTTTGCTTTGCCTGGACAGTAGATGCTTGTCAGCTGGGGCTGAAGAATCAGCTGTGATTAAGAAGAGACCAGCATCACTGAGGTGAAATCTTCTGGAAAGTGTTTCCTCAGAGTCAGCACACAGAAGCTGGGTTCCAGAGGCTGCCAAGGTTGTAACTCATCTTGACAGCTGAACTTGGTAATATAATACTCACCCAGACTGTACTGATTTTGCAGGTTTGAAGGGTCAGGGAGAGCATCTGAGTCTAGGCACTGTGTGGCAGGCTTGGATTCCCTAAAGAGAGCCAAGAAAGGGGCTAATGGTGAAAGTTCAGCCTAATTGGAGCAAGAGACCCTAGCATTTTGGAGATGAGATGACCACCAAAAACAAATAATGGTGGAGTGGAGCCAGCTGGAGTCTGCAGAACAAGCTGAGTGTGCTAGAGTGGGCAGAGTCAGGAAAAAAACAAAAGACCTAAACCCCTTAGAGGAGCCCAGAGAATGTGAGTGATGCTAGACATTGGACATTGAGTTATTCACACTGTTGGAATTGGGTTTCCCTTTGATCTGATTGTGACAGTGCCCTGGTTCCTCCCTCTTGAAATAAGAAAGTATTTAACTTGTTGATTGTTTATTTTATAGGAGCCCGTGTTTAGGAGACTTTGGACTTTAAAAGAGACTTTGGGTTTTTTCAAAGGACTGAAATTTTAAAGCATTTGTACTGGTGAGGCTATAGGACTGTTGTGATGTCATTAACATGTGATGTTGGAGATGAACAAGAAAGTAGGTTGTGGCTTAACAGTGGTGTGTTTGTGTGTCAGTTTGATAAGTGATCAGATGTGCTGGCTAGTTTTATGTTAGTTTCACACAAGCCAGAGTCATCAGAGAGGAGGAAGCAAGCCAGGAAGCAGCGCTCCTCCACTGCCTCTGCATCACCTTCTGCCTCCAGGATCCTGCCTTGCTTGAGTTCCTGTCCTGACTTCCTCCAGTGAGCGGACACTGACATGGAACTAGCCAAATAAACCGTTTCCTCCCACAGTCGTTTTGGCCCCAATATCTAATCACAGCACTCGCAGCCCTAACTAAAATGTAAATCATACCTGAAATTACCTTCAGAATTAAAAACTACAACAAGCTCTCTGATTAAGCCACAGACTGTAGTTTTATTTCTTTATAGCTTGTTTCTATGGATTCTGCTCTTTACCTAGCGCTTTCTGTTAGGGATCTTCAGTTCTTTCAGACTGTTGCCTCATTCCAATAATTCCTCTCTTTGCCCAAGCCCAGGTCTCCTTATCAGGTGTTTAAACTACTCTGACAGGAAGTTAAGAATTCTTTGTATTTTTAAATTTCTGCATGACCGACTATCCATTCCCCAGCTCTGATCAAATGCAGTTCACTATTCAACTTCCTCTGCCCTTGAACAAAATCTGTCTTCACATGATGCCTCAAAAGGACTTCCTATCCTAAATACAGGTCCTCAGCTGTTCATCTTCAGCCGCCATCTCCTGGTTTTCTTCAGATGCCGAATACACTTCAGCCTCTGGAAACCGATCCTCTCATTCTCACGCTCTTGTCACGGCTTCTTGGCGGTTTTTAAGGACTTTGTCACATCCACAGAGCCTTTCCTTTGTACATTTTCCTAACGTGGCACTTTCCCAATACTTGCCGGCTCCACCACTCCACTGCTTCCATCCCATTCTCCTACTCCCTTTCTTCAGTCTAGTCAAGGCATCATTTTGGCTTCTTGCATTGTTCTCTAAGTCCTCCAGTTTAATAATGCTCTTTAACCAGAATCTCATAACTGTCTCTCTACAGAAAAATATACACCCCACACTTAGGCTTTCCTGGATCTCCAGTCCTCCATTATGTGCCCCACTGTAAAGGTTCTACCAGCAATTTATTGATTCTACCCAGAAACAGATCTGGAAGCTCTACTAAAACCTCAGTCTCCACAACTATAGTTAATGATACCAACTTAGTCTTCTGGAATAAACTAAAAACTCACTCTACTTGGTAAGAATTAGAGCTCCCCAGTGTCTGTAGAAATGTGATCCTCTCTGGAGTTCTAGATGCTCTTGTAATCTATAAGCTTGGTCTTGTAACAATGTTAGCCGTTCTTTTAGCCCTTCCCCAACTTGTAGCTTCTGCACTCCAGATAAATCTAATACAACTTCTGCCAAATGGAACTTTGGATCAAAGCATAGCTCTGATTACATTAATTTTCTGAAGTTACAGTTACCTACCTGACTGTTCCAGTTTTAAGAATAGGATGAAATGTTCAGTAAATGGTAGCTTCTCTACCTTTGATGCGACAACTGTATCAAGTCTTCATGATGTGTGTGTGTGTGTGTGTGTGTGTGTGTGTGTGTGTGTGTGTATATATATATATATATATATATAAAATGAAGAATATATATGTCATATATATCATGATACATATGAAGGATATATATTCATACATATCCTTCCAAAATACCCCAAATTTCTCCTCTGCTTCCACTCCAACATAAACTTTTCTCATGGTTTTGATTAAATAAATCTCATTTTCCTTATTTTTACCTATCAAAATACCATCTATATCTCCATATTATCACTTCTACAAAGGTGTGTTATAATTTCACTCAACAAATATTTTTCTCATTATTTGCCTCTTGGCAATAGTACTAGAATTCACACCTAAATAAAGCTTATCTAGCACATATATTTTCTCTACAAAGCAGATCACAGCCTGATGAGGCTTAGAAACACTAACCAGGGCTTAAGCAGTGTGTTTGAGATCTTATTAAAGAGATAAATTGCCAACAATAATATATGTCTAACCACATGGTATTGAATATCCACTCATACTTGGTATTGGATAACCACTTACAGAGCTCATGCCTGGGGAAGACTAATTATTCCTCTCTCAGCAGTCTTAACTGTCTCCATTTCCTTCTCTAGGGATGGGGGGTGCTCTCACATGTCAGCCCACAACATATACAAGCAGCATTTAATGTGCGCAGTAGATTATATTTATATTTTATATGTGTGTGCATGTGTGTGTAACTATAATTATTGAAGAAAAAGAGGCCATGAGTTTGAAGGGCAAGGAAAGATTTAGAGGAAGTAAAGAAATGCTGGAATTATATTTTAATTAAATAATTAAAAAATAATTTTTGTTTTCACTTATGTAAAATAATATGTAAGCGATTACACTAAACACACTGGGCAATATAATCTTCTTTACAGTATCAATTAGAGCAAAACTGAAATTAGAAAGTAGAGCACAACTTCACTGGGTACTTGTATCATGCATCTCAAAATTTTCTTAGCTCTGCATTTATCCATGATTGATCTTAAAATACAGAGATTTGTTGGTGGGTTACAAATGAATTTTAGCAAGTAGGTAAATTAGTAAATATAGAATCCATAAATAATGAAATTGGACTGTACGTGTCCCTTTGGTGTATCATTTTAGAAACAGTTCCCAATAAATCTTGCTTGCCTGTATCTGCACCATTGTGTAATCTTTCGCATTTTGGAATTGGCCATGGGGCATATTTCAAACAATGAAACATTAGTATACAAAGAATCATGTTAGCAAATTTGAAAATAATTTGTACATTAGAACTGAACTCTTAGAATTCTTGCACCCATATAAAGAAGCAAGGGAAACCAGGCTGGAGGCTAACGACCAAGAAGACAATTGGTCTTTGTCATTGCTCTAGTTTCCTTTTTGTTGATGTGACAACATTCTCTGAAAAAAAAAAAAAAGCAAGTTAGGGAGGAAAGGATTTGGCTCATCTTCCATGTACAAGTCATAGTCCATCACGGAGGGAAGTCAGAACTGAAACTCAAACAGGAACTTGAAACAGAAACTGTAGGAGATTACTGGTTGCTGACTTGCTGTCAGGCTTGTGCATAGCTAGTTTTCTTCCTAGGGATGATGCCACCCACAGTGGGCTGGGTTTTCTGCACCAATTAATAATCAAGACAGTCTCCTACAGACACAGACACAGACCAGCCTATTATCATCAATTCTTCAAGCAAGGCTCTCCTCTTGGATAACTAATAACCCAAAGTATGTCATGTTTAAAGCTAACTAATACATCCTCAAATATGTGAATGAGACCACCATAGATCCTCCAGCCATAGTCAAGGCACAAGATGATCTTAGCCACTCAAGTGATTATGTTACTCAGTTATAAAAATCAAACAGCTCAGGCATTGCAGATGAATGAATGCCTGATTGTGAGCAAATAAAACACTTTTCATCTTTAAGTCCCTCTTTAAATATTAGGGTAATCTGCTAAGAAATTATAGATCATTTATATAGCCTCTATATTCCTCAGGTCAATAATTTCAAGCATTAAAAATGTGTACTTTAAAGACTTTATTTGCAAGCAAATACCTTTCTTAGCTTAACCAAAATCCCCTTCTTAGTTCTGTCTGATAATGAGTTGTCGCCTCTAGATTCTTAGCAGCATGAGTGCTCAAGGGAGAAATTAAATGACATCTTGCCACCCAACCTCATTTGAAGCTGTGCAATTTCTCAGGTCCCCCATAGTCCAGCAAAGAAGCAACATCCCCGAAGCAATTTCTTCCCTTGATGTCACCCAACAGAAACATTTCTCTGGAAAACAGCACCTTTTTTTAACCTTCTCTCTATATTTTTTTCACCAGCAATAATACCACAAAATTGTCTGACTTATAAAACATTTTAAAGTTTCCTCAACTACTTCCTATTCCAGTTACATTGTGATATATGAGAACTAGAACAATTTTATTTTATTGATGAAGTTCTAAGAATGCATCCACTAGTATTTTATTTGTTGTGGATATATATATATATATATATATATATATATATATATATATATATATAAACTATGAAGAAAATCCTAATGTTTTCTTTTTACAATGGAATATGAAGTATAGTAGATAAGAGACAAAGCAAAATGAAACATGTACCTGAGCATGTATATGGATATAGTCATGAATGAACACCTCAAGATCATACTTACTGAAATATTAATAAATTTATTTTGACATATTTTCCATTCTTTGGTAATAATCCTAACAGATATATAGCACACTAAAGATTGTTGGGCTATCATAATTATCTGTATAAAATAAAATGGCTCTCAAAAGACAAAAGTAAGGTTATGGTTTTTAGAATACTCAAAGTTAGACTTCTAGCATTTAGAAGGCAGCGATCTCTATCAGCAAAATTATTGTAGCCTGAGATACAGGATTCCTGTCATCTCAGGATTTATGGTTTTCTTTGTTTAAACTATTTTGTGTGATTAGAAAGTCAGCTCTCACAGGAAAAAAAAAAAGCCGAGCATGAAAATCTTAGACAGTAATGAGCTCAAGTCTCTGATTCCCAAAAGCTACACCAACATCCTTATCTAGCCTGTGTAGCTGAAGTTTTCCTGTGTCGCACCTGGCCCATGGTCAGGACAAATCTCTCTCACCCGGTAGTCCTGCAGCCTCTTGGACCCAAGTAAACACACAGAGGCTTATATTAAATAAAGCTGCTCGGCTGTTAGCTCAGGCCTAGCACTGACTAGCTCTTACATCTTGGTACTTTTTCTCAGTTCTGGCTTCACATCTTGCTTCCTCTGTGTCTGGCTGGTGACTCCTGTTCCCAGAATTCTCCTGTGGTGACTTCCTGTTCCCAGAATTCTCCTCTCTGCTTATCCCGCCAATACTCTACTTCCTGCCTGGCTACTGGCCAATCCACATTTTATTTATCAACCAAATCAGAGCAACACACATTCACAGCCTACAGAAAGACATCCCCAGCAAGGCTGCTTCTCATAGCTGGAATAGCCACCTCTAGTTTCAAGATGGTAGATTTTTAATCTCTGTAGACTATCTTCAGAGCTAGCCTATTGTGTTTTTAAGTCTCTGAAAGTTTATACTATTGAAAGCTGAACTCTTATTGCAGGAATTTGGAGAATTTATGACTTGGCAACAAGAAACAGTAGAGGTGGAGAAGTTATTTCCCCAAAATCATTATCTGTTAGTGCCAGCACTTACTTACCAAACCAGGGTCTCCTAATATGGTCGGTGGGAATGAAGCAGCCAAGTTGGAGGGATCTCAGCAAAACTGAGGCTGAGACAAGTTCATTTCAAGCAATCAGAGTTTTTATACACTTATCATCACAGGATATAATGGTGGTTTGCAAGCCTGACAGGGTATACAAGATTAATGTCTAACATTAAATGTTCAGCTAAGTTCTACATGCTTCACCAAGCTCTATGGAACACATAGTCACACAGGAGGGCTGTATGATTCACTGCCTGAGGGAGTACCTCTAGTTTTTGGGAACTGAAAGACACAGGTTCAAGCCTTAAAAAGACCATGACACATGCCTCTCAAAGCAACTAGACCTGGCCAACTCCATAGTGATTCTCTGCTTCTAAGAGTGAGTGGGACTCAACATCCACTTCTTTACATACTTTCAAAAGACTCCAGATGATTTCTGTGCATACCTGCCTAACACTAAAAACAAAATTATTCTGACATTGTTTACAACACCAAGGAACACTTTATTCAAAATTATTGTAATAAAGGTCAATTCTATCCTCTGGGAGGAGAGACTGGAGTCATCTCTGATGACTGATTACCCAACAAGGAAAAGGGGGATTTGTTGCAAAAGATCAGAAAGAAGGGCTTAGTGGTTATATGTTTACAAAGAGAAGGCATCAGAGGTAGGAAGGTTCTTGTTAAACTGTCCTAATGTGGATCTTCCTAAAAGCAAGTCAGTAATTCAGTCAAAAGATTAAGTGTAAGGGGCTGGAGAACTGGCTTGGTGCTTAAGAGCACTTGCTGTATTTCCAAAGGACCTCAATTGCCCATAAGTCTAGGTCCAGATGATCTGATGCCCTCTCTGACCTTCATGGACACCTTCACAGGTGCCTACCCACACAGACACACAGACACACAGTGGCAAACAGACTCACAGACACACACACACACTCGCTTAAATATAAAATGATAGATCTTCACATAAAACAAAAGGCGAGCTGAGGAATTGTTCAGATATCAAAGCTGATGAGTTTCCAGGAGCACAGGATGTTCTGGCAGCGACTACTTAGAGTCTGTTGAAGTAGATGGTACAAGAAGTATCACAGAAAGACAAGGACAAGGCTCTTGAGAATCTAAAGTTGGTTAAGGAAACCTTTGTCTGCATGAGGTACAGAATCTGCTTCCTGTTCTCGTGGGTGTGCAGTCTCTCTGCTGTGATATGCGACTGTTACCACTCTGGTGTCCCCATACATTTTGTCCTTGACACCAAGAATAGAATGTTAATGTCTTCTGCAACCCTTGGGAAGGTTCTCTTACTCTCATAAAGGGGTTCCAGAAAATCATGTTTCTGAGACTGTAGATGGAATCATGTGGAGATGCGAATCAGAGACGTCAACATTGTATTTGAAGATTTAAACCATCAAATTTCTAGAAGAATTTGAAAAATAGTTGGGTGTTCATGCTTTAGTTTGCTTTGAGAATAATATGGATTAATATGATCCATTTAATACTCAGAATGGAAGAGATAGGCTCTATTTTTCTTGACAAATTTCGAATTCAAAAGTATGTCTTTTCTCTTGTCCTGAAACAAGATTGAAGATTGGTGGAAAGGTAAATAAATGGCAGAAATTCTAGTTTCCTCAAGCAAGGAATCATTCAACCTATGCTAATTACACAAGGTTAAATATTTTCAATAAAACCATTTCGGAGAAGTGAGGATGAAAGTATCTCTTTCAGATGGCAGATAATAAAATGTTATTCCTTTTTTGGGGTTATCCTTGCTATCTTAGATCTGATCGGCTCTACAAACGACTATAAACATGATCAACCCAAATTGGTAGTTGATTAGAATCTTATTTGCATAACCCTTTCACAAAAGTTAGTTCAAAAAACACAACTATTAATCCTTGAAAACATGAAGTACTTTGTTTTTCTTTTAAGTTTGGACAAGTCTCTTCTTCAACCCCTACTCTACTGTACTCTGAGAGTTACCTCATACATTTTCCAGGAATGCTCTCACTAACCAGAGATGAACATATTACAGGGATTATTCCATCACTGTTATTAAACTCTGTCTGTTAAACCCAGTGCCAGATACAGCATACAGTGTCGCCCGAAGCAATGATAAGCTGTGCTTGCATTTTTTTATAGTAGGGAAATAGACAACTAAAAAAATGAGTGAAATATATAATTTTTCTATATCCAAATAAATGTTATTAAGAAAAATTAGCTGATAGTGAGGGCTTTAACTTAAAGTAATGCATGAAGGAATTGATATTTAAGAATGAAATACATGACTGAAGACCCAGTAGAGATGGGAAAGTAAACCTTGACAATATCTAGGGGTAGAATCCATTTTTAACAACAGAAAGCACCTATTTTTAACAACAAAGTCCCTGTTGCTGTGTACTACCAAACAGATGTTTAATCCTCCATCTCCTATCTCCTGTGAGGAACTCAGTCTTTCTTTCATTCTCTCCTGTAGCCTTTTCTCTCTCTTCAGGCATATGTCTAGAAGAATCTTTTTAATGAGCTTCTTATTTATAAAATACAGAAAAGATCTGTGCATTGTGTCACAGCATCCACCAACATTGGTTAGTCTCTCTATTTCTATAGCAAATATGATAACTACTGTTTTTCACTGAGGCTAAATAATGGCTCAGACTACATCACTAACAGATCACAGAACTGTATCAGACTATAGACATTAGTACAAGCATCTATTCCTAATAACTGTATGACAGAACTGGAAAAACAGCAACACAGCTAATCTTCCAAAAGGGCATGAGGATTAGGAATTTTGTGAAAACAAAGAGAGTAGACTGAATAATTTCTACACAGTTCTCCCAAATAAGATTTTTATGATGATACAATTTTGTGCATAGTTCTACCAGGCCAAAATCTAAGACAACTTTGAGATTTGAGGTTAGGGCTAAGCTGACACTTTTCTCTGTAGAGGGTATGCATCTCAGATCAAGAAACACCAAAGTCTAAAGGATCTTTTTCCAAATCTGAAGTAAGTTGTAAATCCAAAGTAAGGATTTACACTGTGGATGTTCACACTTCTTACATGAGCCAGGAAAAATGCATAGATATCATATTCAAGGTAAATTAATTGCAGAGAATTTAGTTTAGAGTATCAACAAAGTTAGAAAATATTTAGGGAAAGCATGTGCACATGATGCCATGTGGGACTAGAAATATTGATGAGAGGCTTAAAGTGGAATGATGAAGTAACAGAATAAACCAACTGAGATCAATGAGGAGCCCATAGTGAAATAGGTATAGTAAGTAATAAACACCCCAACTTCCTTATCTCCCCCTCCACATTCTCCTACTGCTATGTCCTGTTTGTCAGATTTTAAAGAAAGTCAGTAGATTTCTTCCTATCCCCATGATGTCTCCCTCTGTCATGATATCTCTTTCACCGCTCTCCTACTTCATCCCTGTTCCAGCTCCACCATCTTGTTCCCTTATGTTCTCATCCCCTATCCCCTACCCTCCATTGCCAAGCCTTTATCTACAGTTTACTCATGGAGATCTCATCTATTTCCCCTTCCCAGGGCAACCTATCCATCCATCTTTGGGTCTTCCTTGTTAGCTAGCTTCTCTGGAGTTGTGGGTTGTCAGGTTATCCTTTGCTTTACTTCTAGTATCCACTTATGAGTGAGTACATGCCATGTTTGTCCTTATGAGTCTGGGTTACTGTAGCTAGAGTTTTCCTGCCTTGCCCACAGTCAGGACAAATCTCTGTCACCCGCCAGTCCCACAGCCGCTCAGACCCAACCAAGCAAACACAGAGACTTATATTGCTTACAAACTGTATGGCCATGGCAGGCCTCCTGTTAACTGTTCCTATATCTTAAAGTAACGCATTTCTACAAATCTATACCTTGCCACGCGGCTTGTGGCTTACCAGCATCTTCACATGCTGCTTGTCCTGGCAGTGGCTGGCAGTGTCTCCTTCTGCCTTCCTGTTCTTTTATTTCTCCTCTCTGTTAGTCCCGCCTATACTTCCTGCCTAGCCACGACCAATCAGGTTTTATTTATTGACCAATCAGAGCAACTTGACATACAGACCATCCCCCAGTACAGCCAAGTGCAGACCATCTCAGACACCTGCACTCAGGCCCATGGTCCTAATCATCCTCTATGCAAACCTGCTGGGTAACGCCACAAGGAACCCAAGAAGGGCTCCCACAGGACATACATTAACATCCCACAGCAGGTTACCTCACTCAGGATGATATTTTCTAGTTCCATCCATTTGCCTGCAAATTTCATGATGTCATTGTTTTTTACTGCTGAGTACTACTCCATTTGTATATGTACCACAGTTTCTTAATCCATTCTTCAGTTGAGGAGCATCTAGGTTGTTTCTAGGTTCTGGCTACTATGAATAATGCTGCTATGAACATAGTTGAGCATGTGTCCTTGTGGTACGGTTGAATATTTCTTGGGTTTATACCTAAGAGTGGTATAGCTGGGTCTTCAGGAAGATTGATTCTGGGTGCTAGGGAAATTCCCAGAAACCTCCAAGGATTACCCCAACTTAGAGTACTAGCAATAGTGGAGAGGGTGCCTAAACTGGCTTATTGCAGTAATCAGATCAGCCTTTCTCCAGTAACTGATGGAAGCAGATGCAGAAATCCATAGCCAAACACCAGGCAGAGCTCCAGGAGTCCAGTCGAAGAGAGAGAAGAGGAATTCTATGAGCAAGGGCATCAAGATCATGATGGGAAAACCTGCAGAGACAACCAAACTAAACTAGTGGGAACTCATGAAATTTAGATCAACAGCTGTGGAGCCTGCATGGGACTGGACAAGGCCCTCTGTATAGCGAGACAGTTGTGTAGCTTGATCTGCTTAAAGGGCCCCCTGGCAGTAGGATCAGAATCCATCCCCAGTGCATTGAGCAGGCTTTTTGGAACCCACTACCTATGATGGGACACCTCACACAGCCTTGAGGCAAGGTGGAGGGGCTTAGACTTGCCTCTGTTAAATGTACCTCCCACGCGAGGCCTTACCTTCTTGTAGGAGGGAATAGGGGATAGTTTGGGAGGGGGAGTCTGGAGGGGCTGGAGGAAGGAAGGGGGGAGTCTTTGATTGGTATGTAAAATTAATTTTAAAATATTCTTAATGAAAAATTTAAAGGAAAAAATTAAAGGAAGTCAGTAGGTACAGTTAAAGTTTATGAACCCCTGATTTTTCTTATTTCTACCTTTATAGCACCTGTGTCCTACTATGCCACTCTCTACAAATCATTCTCTCTGCATCCCCTCATGATCTCTTTTTAATGCCTACTTGGAAAATGAGGTGGGCTGAGTGGCTGACCCAAATCTGGAATCCTTCTGTGACATCTGATATATATTTGATGAAAGAAACTGATTAGTGAATGAAAGACCTACTGGACTCCAGTTATTCTCATGATTTATTTGATAAGAAAAGCCCAATATTTGAAAAAATAATAAAAAAAATAAATGATATTTTCTCATCACTGAATATACCATATATATGATGAAGGTGTAGTTGGTGAATGCTTAGCGTTACATAAGTCCATTAAGATAGTTCTATATTGAACCCTGGCTTAAGATAAAAAGTGTATATCCAAGTTAAAATGCACACTTTGGGGAGCCATGATGTAGACAATAAACAGTGGTGCATGCCTTTAATCCCAACCCTCCCTCGGGAGGCAGAACCAGGAGGATCTCTGTGAGTTTGAGGCCAGCCTGGTCTACAGAGTGAGATCTGGGACAAGCACCAAAACTACACAGAGAAACCCTGTCTCAAAAAAAGAAAAGGAAAGAAATCCCACGTTTAAAGCCTGCACCCAGAACACTATAGGTATTCTGCAGCTGATGACTGAAAGAATAACTTCCAGTGGAACCCACTGGGCTATTTATGGTGTGAAGATCTGACAAGACCCTCAACTAGTTGTCAGCCTGGAAGTAAATGGCAGAAATATCTTTAATGTCTTCTATCCCTTCAGGTTAACACTTGTAAGAAAAAATAAAACTGAACTCAAACTAGGAATTAAAATCAGAATATTAAAGCATTGAAAATTTCCTGGGTCCCAATGCCAAAGCCACATTATCACTGTGGAGGTTTCTGGAGTCATCTAAAGATTCTTGTCAACTTACTAATGATTAAGTCATCTTGTCAAAACAACAGTGCACTGTGTTTAGGAAAATTGAGTTTTCCATGAGTGTCATTTAAAATAAATTAGCTATTTCAACAGAATCATGGTCGCTGCAAATGATAATGTCATATGTTTAACTTAAATCACAAGAATATCTGTGTAGCTCATTTGACTTCTTTGGGCCTTAGTTCCTTCATCTGTGAAATGATAATTATCAGGCACATTATAATCATCAGTGGTCCAGCAATCTATGTCTCAGTTGCTACAAGCTTGAAGGGTTCTGCTTCTAAGAAGATAAACAAGTGCCTTGCTGCTGTAAGTGTTCTTAAAAGGACATAAAAACTCACAGAACATAGGTGAGAATCCGCCTATTATGTGATGTGCATTATTATTGGACAACAGACTAACTACACAACAGTTTTGTATATAATATAAACCATGGTTACAGACAAAGCCAGTGATCTAGGAGATTGGATTAGCTTTTCATGTCAACCAAATAAAATTTTTAATTCTTTGAGTATATAGACTATGTTCATAACATACCCGAGTCATAACAGTAGTAACCATGGACACTATGAAAGCCTATTGTTAGACCCTTATTTTAGACAATGGAAAGATGAGAAAATTAATTACTTATGTAATTCTGGCCCTGTATCCATGTTCAACTTCCCTGGAGTTTCAGTTAAAAAAAAAATTCCATGGTAATAAGCTGAAGATGGCAATAATTAGAGATAACTCATTGTATTGCATTATATTAAATATTAGAGCCAAAAATCTTTAGAAACTTCCTATTTAATTTTTCTCCTAAATTTCTTAGGGGGTGGATATTGTTCTTAAATCTAGAGAGGGAGGAAAGAAATGAAGGAAGGAAGAAAGGAAGGAAGGAACGAAGGAACAAAGGAAGGAACAAAGGAAGGAAAGGGAAAATGGAGGGGAAAGGAAGGAAGGAAGCTGTGAATAAGATTTAAAATTTGAATTTTATCCATAGATCTTCAAGTTAACTCTTCTCTCACCACTCAAAGTAGCATTGGGATCAAGATCTCACCTCCCCCTTCAAACACTTACCACCCTAAAGCATCTGAACCAGAACAGCCTTTCTCCGGTCACCATCAGTTGGGTCTTCAAGCATCACATGAGAGCTTTATGGTATTGCATTTCCTTGTGAGAGACTTTCAATTGTAAATTATTGTTATCGTTCTATTAGCATATTTTAAATATTTAAATCTTCATACATCTTCAGCATTCTTCCCAGATCCACAGCTTCTTTCCTACACACCTGAACTTGTGTCTTACTTGACTTTTCACCCATCAAGTTCAATCTGGATATTGCCTTTTACTGGAGTATGGTCGACTAACCAGGGGCTAAGATCTTAAAGAAAACTGACCCTCCCTCTCCTAGCCGCTATCAGCTGTGCATAGCTCATTGGCTATAGGTAGGATTTCATTTCCAACTCCCCTCTTTATGCTGGGATTTGGTCTGACTTGAGCATGCACAAGTCTTGTGCATGTTGTCATAATGGTTGTGAGTCCATATGAGCAGATAGATGTCCTGCTATGTACAGAAGACACTGTTTCTGTTTCCTTGTGGTCATCCACCACCTCTGGCACCACCTCTGGCACCACCTCTGGCACCTCCTCTGGCTCTTATAGTCTTTCTGCTCCCTATTCCTTAAAGATCTCTAAGGCTTGGGAGGAAGGGTGTGATATACATGACCCATTTCAAACTCCCCCTTCATATCCACATGCTGATAATACTACTTTAAAATGAACTTTTATTCACAACATATTTAAATTTTTAATAAGAATTTTTTAATATTTGAATAACAATGTCTAGTTTCTAAGTCTTTGAGATTTCAGTCCTTAGAAATAATTCAGTTGCACTATAATTCTATTTCTTTCAGTTCAGCATACTAGGCCAATTTCTACATGCGAGATTTTGGTATTAGGAGTTAAGCTCAGTGGTAGAATGTCTGCCTCGTATGTACAAGGGCTTTATTCAATGTCTGCACTGTAAATAACAAGTAAAAACATTTCCTAAACATGTAATGAAAAAAAGGTGGGATGGCCTGAGTACATTTTAGAAATGATATGCTAGCTGCATTTCGGATGATTTTTAAAGCTAAAATGTTTGCTCCAGATGTATAACTTATTATAGACCTCAGATAAGAGCATACTGCTATCAAGAAATTTGCATTTAACATCATTAAACTACTCCTCAAGAATAAATCAATTCCACTGTCTTGTTTTTCTCTGAAATATTCATTTTGTGATTCCTAATGACTGCTATGAAATATTACTTCAAGTGTGACAGAATAATAAAACTATGAGCAGAGAACTTTCTCTTTGCTAGTTTTAACAGATTTCCTTGGGGGCTGATGAAACATTTTAACAAAAACTATTAAGTTGTTTATAAGAACTTGATGAAGCTTGGACTTCCAGAGCATAATGTAGAGTTTCCTCACTCAGAACCATGTCAAACACCATCCTGTCCCATCACTGTTTCCCAAAATTCACAAACAAATCCCCTATCCTATTCCCTGGGCATTATTTATTTAAAAGGAATACAATTTCCTAGTTCTTTCACAGATTATAATACTTCATTGCTTTCAAAGCCCCCACAGATGGTAAAATCATCTTAAACCAAAGTTACCCGTATTCAAAACATTTGAAAGGGAAGAAAAAGCCCTTTCACTCTATCTATGCTTGTGATGTGAGCATGTGTTTAGCAGTTGCACATGGAGTCTTCCTTCCCACCATGCACATGCCTAAGTCTGGGCACTAGCATTGAATTACCAATGCAGCTCACCATTCCTATCCAATTCCAGCAGCAAACAGCTGTCAGGCACTTACAGATGCTGTTCCCTGCTCTACTTGCTTCTGGGGGTATCATGATAAGAAGACAGCACACTCATGGACTCCTAATGAGGTCTGAAGCTGTCATTCATACTATTGTCTCCCACAGTTCTCACATACAGTTTTCTCCTGCTGCGCACAAGATCTCTGCTACCTTTCTTATGTTTACACTAATGAGCTCTATGGATTCTGTTTCCAGCACATCAACATTAAGGATTCATCTGACTTTGTGGGGAAGAAATTTATGGAGTTAGGATTTATATTTTCAAAGATCTCCCTACAGTACCCTATTGACTACAAAAATCAAGATTCAACATTTGAGAACTAGAGAAGCTCTTTCAGAACACCAGTCCTACATTTACATATCGGAAAACTGAGGACCATAAAAACGTACTCTTCTTATAGCTTTTTGTGCTCCCATCGCATAACAAATTTTTCAGTATACTATATGACTTCCTTAAATATTTTAATAACCTAGCCTTAAAGATTTAATATTGCTCAGGTACAAGCTGTGGGAATCAACTGATGTTCTTTGACTAGCTCCATTACAGGGGGTGATACGCTTTGAGGAAACCACAAAGGTTTGTTTACTCAATGCAAAAATCAGCAACATCGTAAGTGAAAACAGGGGAATGGTTAATGAAAGAGACTGTTACTCAATTCCTAAATATTTTATCTTTTTATTATTTTTAGGTATCTGTTTGTATTCTAGAGAGAGAATGTGAATTTGGGTGGGTGGGGAAGTGGGGGAGATGTAGGAGGAGTTGAGGAAGGGAAGCTATAATCAGAATATGTCATATAAAAAAAGCTCTATTTTCAATTTAAAAATGATGTGCTCTAAGCTGATCTAATAATTTTTGCAAGTTAAAATCAATAAATGTTTGTTTTAACATAAATAAATAAACACATAAATATATTCCAAAATCTAAGATGGTAACTGCCGAGGTTGGGCATGGTCTATGAGTCCCCACCTACCCACTCATGCTGCACTCCCTTAAAATCTGAATCCCTGGACACAGCTGGGGAAGCCAGGGGCACCATCTGATTAGAAGGAGGTCCTTAAATCACTGGTACATGCCATTAGAATTTGGGAACTGAGACCACAGTGTGTGGGGGATAGGGGGCGCTCGCTCTTTCAATCGCTCTTGCTTTCTTCTTTGTCTTCTTATTTAGCAACGTGTATCTTCCACATATATGTTCCTCTACCACAGTGCGCCATCACCAGAAGCTAAACTAATGGGCTGTCTGATCTTGGACATCAAAACTCTAAAATCATAAGCTAAATAGACTTTTTTCTCTTACATAGTTTGCTGCCTCAGATATTTCACTATAGTGGCACAAAACTGACTGATACAACTATACAAACTCTGACAACCCTGAGAAAGGTTTGTTAGCATCTCCCTACATGAAAAGGCTGAATATACACTCATGTGCTATCCCAACTCTTTCCCCCAAAGGAGGAATATGACCTAAGTTTCAGCTGTGGTGGTAAGACTTTTAGAAACACTGGTTAATAGTATACATCCATCGTTACTAATCCAAGCTGTGTCTCCTGTGTATTTTAATTATCTAATACAGCTACTGTTTCATTTTGTTCTCAAAAATTTTTAGCTTCTATTTAAGCTGTGGCACACACACAGTTAACTGCATACACACAATATATTCAACAGTAGATTTCAATTTGGTACTGCTGTTCAAATGTGTATATGCATGTAACCACATCCCAAGTAGAGTATGTTCAGCATCCTAAAGGGCTCATTAGAGCCTTCTCAAATAGTGTTTCACCTGAAGAAGTAACCAGTGTTCTAACTTCCAACACTCCATATTTTCTTTGTCCTTTGATTTAACATAAAAGGTATCTTGCAACCTAACTTTTCTGTTTTCTCTGAATCACTTTATTATTGAGGAAGGTATTCATATTGTTGGCTGATGTGTATTCTGGTTTTTAATATATGTGTGAAACATGCTATTGCATCTTTATAGCACATTTTAACCATCCTTTTTCCTATCAGTAAATGTTTGGGCTACTTCCACATTTGGGTAATTATAAATACATTTGCCTATGAATGTCTTTGATAAATGTTCTTACTCACATCTCCTGTATATATATTTAAGATATGCATTGGGATAAAATGGCTCAGATGAAGTCTGTATTTAATTACATTTATTAAGATGTTTTAGAGTGGAAATTTATGTGCATAAATAAGAGGCCTGTCCAGTTACTTCCAGGCCCCATCTATCCTATAGAATCGGGTTTTTGTTTTGTTTTGTTTTTTTCTTCTCCAGACATGTTGAGTTTCTATCTCCCAATACTCAGGAGTAAGGGCACTGGTTTATCTAAAATTATAAATTACACATTTTTAGCGTTTGTGGTTTTTGGCTAGAGGAAGGTAAAGTTTTCCAAATACCGTCAGCACATCTACTCAGTGGCAAGGTTACCTCAAAGTCAAGAGAAGCCGTTGTTTTCCACTTTCCCAATGCTGCAGAGTGGACACAGTCTTATGCTCACAAGTCTTCCCCGGGCGGGTTGGCACAGGCCCTGCCTGAGTTCTGAAGCTGCCTGCAGGACAAGCTAATCAACCTGACTCACAGTGCACAGCCACAGGGCGCAGGGTTTAGGCCAAGGCAATCGTCTGTGTCTACTTCTACTGCAAAGATTTCTCTCTTTCTTGTATTTCACTTAATAAAATTAGTCACTACACATGGTGGATTAGCAGCAGCAGCTCAGCCTCCTTGGATTTGCATGAAATTATTCTCAGTGGAGAAATCAAGAGGCGATTTGCTCAGTCCTTGGCCTTGTTAGGAATTCCTGTCATCGACCCTGTCGCTCAGCCTGAAAAGCATGTTTGTGATTATTTATTATTCGTAATGATTAGTCCCACTTTGCAGGCAGCTAGCAAGATACCATTTCCAGACTCTGTTTTCTTGTTAATGTTGTTGTGTTGCCTTTTTCTGAGCTCCTTTCATATGTGCGAGACAGAGCAGCAAAATAAAGGATGAGAATTTGGGGAAATGGGGTAACATGTCAAAATCATAACAGATCCCAATCACTGATCTGAGACCCCACTTTTTCCAAGGTGGATGATGAGGGCAGACCTATGAGAGATAAAAGCTGTGTCTCCAGATTATGGCTATCTGCTGCTTGCATAGCCTCACTACATGGAAATAGAACTTTGCAAGAGTTGCTTGCATGTTCCATTGGCGAAAGGTTAACAAAATGTTGCCAGGTGCCAATCGATATGTGCTGCAAGAGGGATTCTTCCGATGCCTATAGCCAGGCAGAGAAAACAAGCAGGTGATGACCAAGTACCTTACCTGCTCCATCTCCTGAGGTTCTAGAGCTTCCTTCAGCTCTACATTCCATGGTGTGAGGGGCTGAACCTAGATAGATAAAAACTGGAAAGAGAATGTATTTTTTCTCTTCATAGCCTCAGCATGTGTGTAAGAATTAGGAATAATGAGAATGTTCAGTGTCTAATTCTGCATTTAACAATACTAAATAAACTAAGAGGACAGATGGGGATTGGCACAGGGGCACATGGATATAGCAAGATAACTAGTCCTTAGTGGCACCTAAGAATCTTAGCTGTCTTTACTGTTGTCTCTGTTATTATCTCATCTTCTTCTCTTTCTTCCTCGTCCCCCATTTCTCCCCTCACAGCTTTCAACCCGTGCACAACAGAACTACAAATTTGACATATTTGCTAAAATTACCTGTGAGACTAGAAAGCATCACAGAGAATCCACAGCAAGAGGAGCTAGTCTTTATTTAAATAATGAATCAGAATTCCTCTTTTCCCTTGCAGATCAGCTTCAGAATTTCACAGTTCAGAAACCCGTTTTTCCTTCATGCAGCTTAACTCTGTAGTATCATATATACTATTACAGGTTATTTTTCAAGTAGGAAAGAAAAAAATCTGTGTATATGATTTCATGTGATAGATAGCAATACTAGAACTTCATGCTGAAAATAAAAGTTTTAAATGCTGTTTTGTTATGGAGAAAAAGCATTATCTAAGTATTGTAGGAATGGAGATTGTATTGGATATTTTCCTTCTTGCCACCCTATTCAAGCATGTTGGCTGGCTGAAGTCATCATTGTGTGTTGGTGCTGGCTAATGAGAAGATTAGCCTCTATGGTCCTTCCTACACTACAGGGTGGTGGGAACAGAAGGCACCTTCTTTCCTGCAAGGCTAACAGGCTGGCATAAAGGGTCATGGTCCCACTTTGACTCTCCATGGACTCTAGTCTCCCTTCTCTCCTGGGAGAACATTCATCTACAGTCTGTGCTTCATGTCCTTGCTAGAATACAAACAAATGCTGGCTCATTTTCTGTTTTCCTTCAGAATCATATTCTTCATGAGGCTCAGATGTTTTACAACTGGGGAAAGCTCAGTAATGCTTAGGGATTCCTGAACTCTCTCTGAATTGTAAAGACACACATTCATGTTTGCAGAAGTTTCTCATCCAACTTCTTAAGAATTATAAATCTACCATTCTCTGTGAGAAATTTCCCAGATAGATTTATTGAGAAAAACTTCCCTCACCCTGTAAGTTAAAATGTAGACATGTATAATGTCCTGATATAGATACAAATATGTATCAAATAGCAATGAATTTTTTAGATAGGCTATTAGTTTGGTTTTATGAATTCTAAATTTATAATCACTCAGGAAAAGGGGAGGAGATACTAATATACATCATGCAAAATAGTAATGAATGAAACTAGTGGTTTTCCTTGTACCTTGGTAAACATTTTAGAGACCCTGGATATCAGGAAAGGATTGTAGAAAAAAATTATTTTTTTAGAAAAATATGTGGAATTGAGTGTGCCTGCTTGCCAAAATAGCCTACAATGGCAACTATCAGCATTGACCTACAAACTTGACAGGGGTCTCAAGTATACCACAGGAAAGCAGTCTATCTATCCAAATTAAAATCAAATGATTCTCTAGTACTTAGATCATCTTCTGCTCAACATTTGCCATTTCACGTCTGCACTTGAGAGAATGAGAATTGTCTCCTCTACTGTAGTTATTTTTGCTTAGAAAAGGTAGAGGCTGATACAAACATTCTGGAAGAACATATGAGTCAATGTATGGTGTGGCTGTAAGTGTATGCAGAGCTTTGTTTTCAAAACTCCTTATCTTAGTTGGGGTTTCCATTGCTGTGAAGAGAGAGACACCATGACCAAGGCAACTTATAAAGGAAAACATTTCATTGGGGCTGGCTTACTGTTCAGAGGTTTAGTCCACTGTAGTCATGGCAATAGACATGATGGCATGCAGGTAGACATAGTGCTGAAGAGGTAGCTGAGAGTTCTACATCTTGATCCCCAGGTATATGAAGGAAACTGTCACACTGGGCATGGTTTGAGCATATATGAGACTCCAAAGCCCTCCTTCACAGTGACACACTTCCTCCAGCAAGGCCACACTAATAAGGCCTCTCTGTATGGGCCAAGCATTCAAACACATGATTCTCTGGAGACCATTCCTATCCAGACCACTACACTCCTTGTCATATCTACATATTGCTTTTAGTTAATAAGAGAAAAGATTTTTGAAATTCACTTGTAGAAACTCAACAGCTATAACAGCAGCCTTTCTTATTGTACTTAGCATGTTCTAGACACTATACTCTATGTTGTATATACAGACATAATCACCAGATAATCCTCACATCCCCCATAAGAAGTAAGAACATTCTCTATCTCCATTTTACACAAGAGCAAACTCATCCACAATGAGATGAATCCCTTGCCTCAAGTCCCACCTTTGGGAATTTGGTGGAGATTGGAAATAAGAATATGTGGGCCCCCATTCATGAGCTCTTGAATGAAAAGATTTTAATGTAACAAGATACTGGGGAAGAAAAAAGCCAGGCATGATAGCACATGCCTTTAATCACAGCACATAGGAGGCAGAAGCAGGTGGATCTCTAATTTGAGGCCAGCCTGGTCTATGGAGTAAAGGTCAAGAGAAACACAGAGAAACCTTGTCTCAAAAAAAAAGAAAAGAAAAAGATAGTGGAGTGATTTTTCTCCAAGTAGACAAAAGAAATTGAACAAGGAAGAAAAGAGTAATAGGTTTATGTCTACAGAGAAACTTACTTGTGAATCCATTAGTTCTAGGTAAAACAGAAAGAAATTGAGGTTTTGATTTTAAAAAAAATGACTGCCAAAAGGAAAACCTTAAAATGGTAACCTAGAAAGTAACTTTAGATGAACAGCTGTGGAACCTGCATGAGAATGGACTGGGCCCTCTGCATGTGGGACACAGTTGTGTAGCTTGGTCTGTTTGAGGGGCCCCTGGCAGTGGGGTCAGGATCTATCCCTGATGCATGAGCTGGCTTTTTGGAGCCTGCTACCATGGTGGGATGCCTTGTTCAGCCTTGATACAGGGGGGAGGGACTTGGTTCTGCCTCAACTGAGTATACCAGGCTTTGCTGACTTCTCATGGGAGCCCTTACTCTTTGGGAGGAGGGGGAAAGGGGAAGGTTGGGAGAGCAGAAGGAGGGATGGGGGGTGTCTGTGGTTGATATGTAAAAATGAATAAAAAAATTAAGTAAAAAGAAATATAAAGTAACTTTGGGGTAGTAGAGAGATGGCTTGATGCTTAAGAGCTACTCTAGAAGACCCAGCTTTGATTCCCATCCCCAATAATCCCAACTCTAGGAACTTCAATGCCCTTTTCTGACCTTCATGGGCACCAAGTGTGCATGTCCTACACAGACAGACATGCCAGCAAAATATTCATGCACCAAAAAATAAAACAAATTTGAAAGCTGAAGGGATATTTCAAATGTAACTTTGAAAATATGCCCTTCTCTTTTATTAAACATCTAAAAAGCAACTACGATTGCACTTTCCAGCCTTTCCTTCACAATATGCCTTCATTGTGATGGAGTCTCCCATGCCCTGATTCTTTTTCCTTAGACTTATTTACAAATTACACTTCTTCAGTGAGCTAGCTTATGCAAATGTTTTAAAGAGATAATAGTATATAATATCTCAACCATTAGTCTATCTCAACCATTAGTCTCCTTTAAGTCAGTAAAATTCTCACTGGATTGGCTCCAGTTCTCTTGGGTTTTTGTCCATGACTTAAAGTTAAGACAATTAAATCAAAATATAAAATTGAATCATTAATGTAGTCTCTGTGAAGGACATGCAGAAAAGCCAATAAGAACTGTGGTGCTTCATTTTTAGGACACAATCTTCCAGTACATAAGTAAAAGGCCATAATGGTCATGTTTTTCAAAGAAATGCCATAATGAAATTTCTTTAGTAAAATGGCTAATGGACTGGTAATTGTATACTTTCTTGCTGGTACTTATCGTTAATGTGATTGCACAAAATGAATAACATGTTTTACTTTATTGAGATTGGAATAGCAAATGAGCTAACATTGCTTAAAAACAAAAATACAGAGTATTGGACAGGCAGTGGAGGCACCCTGTTTTAAAAAGACCAGAGTTATTGAAAGTTTAGAGCAGTTACTTTGTAGAGAGGAGAGACCACACTCTCTTCTAATTGTGTCTTGATTGTCACCAATCAAGAACAGTAGGTCTCACCACACTGTGCACAAAAATATCTTGTCAGAAAATCTCCTTGCCTTTTATTGAAAAATAAAATAGAGGCTTTCCACGAGTTCCTGGCCCTTTCTGCCTCACCACACCTCATATTCCTCACGTGCACTGTATGGCTGTGTGGCCTTCCGGTATTGTGTTTTCTTCTCACTGCCATGTGTAGATGATCTCCCCACTCCCTCAAACTGTACTATAATTTTTTTGCACCATTTCTTCTCCAGTAGCAACACTGTCAGCTGCTTCCCCTGCACAAAACCACATCAAAACACAAGCATCTCAGAGAGGCATTATGTATATGGATAACCTTGAAATTTTATCAATATATATGAAAATACGTTATAAATAACATGTACTATGTTGTAGCAAACTTTATAACTAGTCGTTTTGAGTTAGCTAGTTTATTGTGACTCTGGAAGAGAGGGAGATTGGACCATATCACAGTTTTCAGTCATTTCTCTGGTGATGAATTAGAGATAGACTTTGTCACCTCCAAGAAAACAGCATTTTCTTTTCACTCTCTTGTCCTTAAAGTAAAAAGGGAGCTGTGTAGGAACATGGAGACAATGGCTTCTCTGTATTTTGGGCATAATATAATACTGAATTCTGGTTCCAAGTCTGCCTCAAGCCACACTGACAGTCCAGAAGAAACTGCGTGTCCCTCTGAGCTTTAGCCTCTCCATCGATAAAGTAAAATCAACTAAATTGAGTTTGAATCATCAGCTGATATCAGCATGTTTTCATGAATCGTCTGATTACTCCTACCCCGTTTCCTTTTCCAATAAATGCATTAGGCCTCTGAGTAGCCATTTCTACAGCATTACAATCCCCAAATGTTAGCAAAAGACTTGAGCTCAGGGGAAGAAAAGTTACTTTGTCATAACACTTAGAAATCAACAAACATCTGTTATCTTCTTCCTGAAAGAAAACTAAATAAGGAAACCAATCCTGGAGTCTGTGATGGTTGAGATAGGTCTTTAAGATGAAGTAGAATGGACATGTCAGAAAGAAGGACCACCATGATTTTTTGAGGCTTGATGTTGGGTCCCAAACTTAGGTGTGCATAAGAATTACCCAAATGACTTGTTACAACAGAATTCTGGACCTCAACCTCAAAGTTGACAATTAATTAATTCAGGTGAAATCTGATGATTTTCTCTGTAACAGCTATAGTTAACTTTATTGCAGTTGGCCTGGGACCACATTCTGAGAACTCTTTGGAAATGGGTGACATGTCAGGATACCACCATGACTTGGTTGTTTCTGATAAAGCAATGCAACGAACATACCGAAAGACACACCCCAACAAAGGTAGAAGATGCATGATCCTCGAAAAATATGGACTTCTGGTGAAATATAATCCCTACAGTAGTGTGAATTCAGTGAAAGCACCATTTGAAAAGATAGACACTGATGAACATGAGCTAAGAAGTGAGAAATCTGAGCTTGCTTATCTAGTTAAAAAGCTTGGTATAATAAATAGCTCAAGGAAGCGGTGACGCGGGTCTGAGCTAAGTAAGTGTAAAGATGAAAGTAAAATGGAGATGGTAGGGTCCTGAGTGAAAGGGTAGTTGAGACCTTGTTCGAGCATGCTCTTCAAGCAACCACAGTCTATTATGAACAAGCTAAACTTTAATAATGTTAAATATCTGCTAAAGAGATTTTTGACTCATCCCATATCTTTATCTATTATAAGTCCTCTATGTGTGTGTATGGAAGAGAACTGTAGAGAAAGGGAGAGGAGAGAGACAGACAGACAGACAGAGACAGAGAGAGAGAGACTAACATTAGCTATTGTGCACTCAGTGCTTGCTTTACAACAGGGATCATTTTGCACATCCTTCATCTAGCATTTTATTTCAGTCTCCTCAATCTCTACAATGCATATATTGTGTGATCCCGGTTTCATACCTGAGGAAACCATGGCTTACAGAATAAATCATGCTTTGTTTCAGATAACTGCAAACTGCAGTGTCTCCTCCAAATCAATCCTGCCTTTCCTTCCATTTGCTTTCTGCCCCAGGGAAAGGACTGTGGAATTATTATGCGGATTTCTTCTGTTTGTTTTTGATCAGGAGGAAGACCTGGCACAAGATTATAAAAATAAAAAATAAAAAAAATAAAAATAAAAAAACATAAAAAAGAGTGAGGACCATCTTTATTTTTCACACCCCTCCCTGCGCATTGTTAAATATCAGTATGTCACGGCTTTCAACAGAAGGAAGCAGGTTTTCTGAAAATGACCCTGTCTACCCAAGTTTCTTGTTGACTCAGAGACCGATTTTCGCCATCTTTCCTTCTGGGTAGGAGTCGCAATGGGTCTTCAGATTCCTGGAAAGGGGCATGCACATTGCTGAGAGCTTCCTGACCAACCACTAACACTTTCATCCCAGGGCTTAGCGACAACTCTCATCAGATTCTCCCACTTTGAATGCAGAGTATCCCACTATCCCCCTTCCACTGGAGTCCCAGCTGATATAATTGCTTAAAAAACACAGCTTAAAAGCTATAAGAAATATGAAATTATGAAATCTTCAGGTAAGTGGCTGAATCTAGAAAAAAAAATCACCCTGAGTGAGGTAATTCAGACCCAAAAAGACAAATATTGCATGTTTTCTCATAGAAATTTAAATACACAGTCAGTGTATAATGGGCAAAACAATGCCACAAATAGGCATCTTATGCCACCAAGCAAAACCTCTAGGGTTGGAAATAGGTTACATCTTGCTGAGTCATTGCCTAAGAGTCCCGTGTTCCCCATAAAAATATCCCAGACTATTGCCAAGGATATTGGTTGTTCTTTACAACCTAATGGTAAGGCTCTATTGATCAAGACAACACTTACTTATACTATCAACATAAAGAAGTCAAGCTGTTGCCCGCCCAGAAGCTTCACCCCTACTGATTAGTATTCATAGTGCTGGAAGATATACTCCAGTTAGAAAAAAAACATGCCACTGGAAGAGAAAGGCAAGCATTAATATCACCCAGATACAAACCCTACCATCTGCACACAGACTTAGCTGCCTCCAAGAGATATCAGTGCAATAGTGGCACAGAAATTTACAGGAGTAACCAATCACTTTCCCACTAGATTTAAGGCCCACAACTGTGAGCTGAAGCTGACCCTGCTAAAGTGACCAAGAAACTGCAACTAGATAGGTCATAGTCCTAAGAGAAAACCAAATACTGTTATTCTGCTAAAGCTACTGGACAAAAAGTTACTTCTAATGGCATTCTGCTCCACCCAGAGATCAATGCCTAATTCAGCACTCACTGGAGAAGTTTCTTCTTTCAGTAGAGAAAAACACGGAGACCCACATCTAGACAACGTGCAAAGAATAAGTGAGTTTGGAGCACTCAGTTCTAAATAGGATGTCTTCATCAAACCCCTCCCCTCAGGGCTCAGGTAGCAATACAGAAGATAAGACACAAAGCTTATAAATGCAAGAAATGGTGGATGACCCCAATGCAACCATATCTTCCAGACACAACAGGACTGATGCACATAGGAACTCACAGAGACTGTAGCAACATGCACAGGGCCTTCACAGTTTCTAGTTAGATGATGTTCCAGCAGTGAGAACCATCTAACTAGAGGGGCAAATGGGACACAGGATCCTACCCCTAGCCAAGAAGTTATTTGAAACTAATACCTGCTAGGAAAGGGAAAATCAGTTTTCTCCAGTGGGGTGCCGCCCATTATATGCTGACTCCGTATTTAAATCTCTTTCATATATGTATGTATTTTAAGAAACTATATAGTAGTGTTCCCATATGGCTTTTCAAAAGGCCTTTGGTGTTAGTGCTCACACCTTTAATGAACTACCCACACTTCAGGGCAGGCTTCAAGCTCAAGAGTAGTTGGCCAACACAAAATAAACTCCATGTGTTTTAGTTTGGTTTGGTTTGGTTTTTGTAGGCTTTTTTGTTTTTTGTTTGTTTGTTTTGCTTTGGCATTTTTTTGTCTTGGTAAGTTGGTTTATTTTGATTTTTTTTGTTTGAGAGATAAAACATGAAGTTATGTAGGTAAAAAGGTAGGGAGGATATAGGAGAGTTGTTGGGTGTGGAAAAGCATGATCAAAATACATTGTATAAAAATTTTAATTAAAATTAAATTAATTAAAAAGAGACCAAAAATGCTTTTTAAAAAAGCAGGTGAGACAAGGAGTTGAAGTCCTGACACACATTGCTAGCCTCCCAAAGCCAGTATCATAGAGACTACATGGGAAGGAAGGACAGGTTGGTGAGGGTGTCTTCAGTTTGAGATAGAGTTTAGACAAAAGAGTGACTAGTTAACTAGATTTCTACAAATCAAGAAAAGCTCAGAGTTAGAAAAAAAAAAAAAAAACATCAAGTAAAATTCTGTTCTTTGCCCCTTGATCAGTTCATCCCAATTAAGGAAAAATAGAAAACTCTTGACATAGTCCCGAATACCTTTGAAATGACACCAGCAGTTTGTTCAAACGCTGATAGGTTTGGTGGCTTTGTCATAGAGATTTTAAGAGGCAACCTTTGGTTTTCTCAGTCTCACATCTCACTCTAGTGCCTGCCCCTTCCATCAACAAGATGACCAATTAAAATAAAGGGTGAAAGTGTGAGAGTGAATAGGGTGATGCTTCTGTGAGGTTTCCAAAGACAGCATTGAAATTAACAACCTGGAACACAATGTGTATTCCTATTTGAATGGGTGAAATCGAGTGAGACGAAGAGGATCTCTCTCTAGAGTGCTGCCTTTCTATTCTCTTATATTTATACTCTCTTCAAGTAGAACTCATTTTCCTAGAGTATATGGTACCATATCCCTAACTATAGAGTTACATGTATCTAAAGTTAACATACATGAAGTCATCAGGAAACAGATGGATATTCAACTTCCCAGAACTAATTATAATTTTTTCTTTTTTTAATTTAGCTTTATTTTTGAGATTATAATATAATTACAGCATTTCTCCTTTCCCTTTCTTCCCTCCAAGCCCTTTCCTATAACTCTCCCTGCTCTCCTTCAAATTTATGACCTCTATTTTCACTAGCTGTTATTACATGCTTATATGTGTATGTATATACATATGTGTTCCTAAATATAACTTGGTCAATTCATAAAATGTTATTTGTTTGTATGTATGTAATTATAACTTTTAATCTGAGTTCAGAGAAGAGTATGGCCTCAGCCAAGATGCCAGTTTTATGTACTCCTTCCTGGCAGATTTCTATAAGAAATGAGAAGCCACAGATGTCTGGGCTGACAAAAATAAGCTTAGGGTTGAAGAGTTGGATCACTGGTTGAGACCATTAAATATTATTGCAGAGAACATGGGTTCAATTCTTAATACTTGCATGGCCACTTAATACCATCCATAACTTCAGTTCCAGTGGTTCTAGTTCCCCATTCCTGCCTTCTTGGGCTCTAGACACATGTGTAGTGCACTTACATACATGCAGGTAAAACACTCATACACATAGAACAAAAATAAACAAATCTTTAGAAATCAAAAAGAGTAAGTTTAAGTCATATCTTTACTATTACACATTGTTAAAAAAAAATAAAATAGCCGGGTGATGGTGGCACACACCTTTAATCCCAGAACTTGAGAGGTAGAAGCAGGCAGATTTCAGTGAGTTCGAGACCAGCCTGGTCTCCAAAAAAAACCAGGACTGTTACACAGAGAAACCCCGTCTCAAAAAACCAATAAATAAGTAAGTAAATAAATAATTTAGGGTACACAGCATAATGTTATTGGTATATATAAAAGCAGTTACTATGCTGATAAAACCAGTTGTGCTGGCTAGTGTTTTTTGTTGTTGTTGTTGTTGTTGTTGTTGTTTTTTTTTTTTTGTCAACTTGGCACAATCTAGAGTCATTTGGTAAGAAAGAATCTCAGAGGAGGAATTCTATGAGCAAGAAACATCGAGATCACTATGGGAAAACGCACAGAGATGGCCAGCCAAACTAATGGAAACTCATGAACTGTGGACCAATAGCTGTGGAGCCCCCACGGGACTGGACTAGGCCCTCTTGATAGATGACACAGTTGTTTAGCTTGAACTGTTGAGGGGGCCCCCAAGCAGTGGGATCAGGATCCATCCCTGGTGTATGAGTGGGCTTTTTGGAGCCCAGTGCCTATGGTCGGACACCTTGTGCAGCCTTGGTACAGAGGGAGAGGCTTGGACCTGCCTCAGCTGAATGTACCAGGCTCTGCTAACTCCTCATAGGAGACCTTGCCTTGGAGAAGGTGGGAATGGAGGGTTTCGGGGGAAGGCTGGGGGACAGGAGGAGGAAGGAGAGGGGATCTGTGGTTGGTATGTAAAATGGATATAAAATTCCTTAATAATGAAAATAAAAAAGTAACTTTATTTTCAATAAAAGTAAAATAAAATTTAAAAAAAATAAAAGAAAGATTCTCAATTGAGAAAATGCCTCCATACGGCTGGCCTATAGGTAAGTCTATCAAGCATTTTCTTGATTGATGACTGGTAAGAGAGGGCCCAGCTCACTGTGGGCAGCGCCACTCCTGGCCTGATGGTCCTGGGTACTATAAGAAAGCTGGCAGAGCAAGCCAGGTGAGCAAGCCAATAATCGTCATTCTTCCGTGCTTCTGCTTGAGTTACTGCTTCTAGATTCCTGTCTCACTGTGGACTAGGATAGAGAAGTGTATGCAAAACAAATCCCTTTCTCCCCAAGTTGCATTTGGTCATGGTGTTTTATCACATCATTAGAAACCTAAACTAATAAACCAGATAACATATTCATCATCTCACATGGTTTCCCAGTTAATTTTGCTTTTCATATTAAGAAACAAACATTCTCATGTACTGTGTATTTTTATTGTATTTCACATGCTGTGTGTTGGTTTTCTAGACTTATTCATCCTTTGCATCTGCTACTATATGTCCACATTTTAAATTTAAATGTATTATTTCCTTAGCCTGTTTTATTCCCACGTTCCTCCTCTTACTATAAAATTGCCATACAATGAGAAAAAAGCATGGATATCATGGAGAAAACAGAGACTTTCAAAAATGACAATTGTAATACGTTAAGAGCTACTGCAAATCTAGCTTTTGTAGGAAAATTTTAATGTGACGACAAGTATGTATACCAGACAATAAAGTTTTAAAGCCTAGGATTCAGTTACTAGTCAATCCCCAACTCTACTGAAATTCATATTCAGCATGTTCAACCTATGTGTACAAAATAGTATGAAGTTTCCACATAAGTACTGTGATAATTACATCCAGTACACGTGTGACCAAAAGCAATTCAATTTTCTTTTCCTGGAAAGTATCTCATTGCATTGGAAATGAATGAGACTCCAGTGCATTGTAAAATCTCGATCTGATCTCTTGCCTCTAAGCCCAGGGATATTTTCACTCTAGTAAATTTCTATTCTAACAAGTTACAGAAAAGCTATTAATAAAGTCTCTCAATTCCCATACCCCTTATTCAATGTTCTGCCTGCTGCATTGGAGCTTAAACAAGTGAGTCTATTCCAGTCACACCCTCATGGTTGTTTTAGGTAGTCTGCAGCCTTGAAGGGGAATTTTATTGCTGCCATGAGTGTGATCAATTCTAGTCCCACAACAGAATTGATCACACAGAAATAGACATCTGTCTTCCAGACAGCCACATTTAACAATCTCAAAATGTCTCTGTCTATTATTTTCACTTACAGACAAGTCTGCCTGCCCCTCACATGACCAGATTTCCCTAGCCCAGAGAATATGGTTCCATTCTACCATATCTGTTGTAGATGATCCACCTATTTACATCTATGAACTTGGAAAATTAGAGGAGTATAAAAACATTAAGAATAATACAGCAAATCCAACCTTGGTCTCTGAAGCAAAAACCAGATTTTCCCACTGTAATGTCCATTAGACAGGTTCATAGATTAAATGAAGCCAGAATTTAGAGCATACTTTTACAACTGCATAGTCTAAATTTCTGTCACTTGTGAGTCAGTACTGTCAACCTGGTAAGGTGATTTTTTTTGACTGTGTTATCCAGCCTGTTCAACATCCCACAGCAGTGTTAGTAACAATGTATGAGAAGGAAGTAGGAATGTTAACAAAGAAAGCTAAATAATTTGTTCAATATCAGGTACCAAGATACTGACCGAGAAAAACCTGGACTTGAAAGTCCCATAGCAACATTGGGCCTCCCAGACAACCAAGGTCACAGTACTCTCTCTTCTGGGGATAGACATAGCATGTTTTCATTATTATGTTTGAACTGTACACAATAAGTGGTCTTGCTATGACATTCCCACACATATAAAATGCACTTTGATCACTCCCTTTATTGCTCTTTCCTATCTGCCTCCTCCTCTTTCTCCACTTACTTTCTATATTCCTACAAATTCCTTTTTATTTCAGTTGTATGTGTTTTCCCTAACATCCACATCTGAGGCCCATTATCAAGTCTTGTGGTCTAGTCTGTTTCACATCACATGACTATCACCTGTTGTGTTTGTTTTCTTATAAATGGAAGTTTCATACTTTTGTAACGATGAGTTAAAAGTCCATCACACACACACACACACACACACACACAAAAAAAAAACTTTCCTTTATTCACTCTCTGTCAGTGGGCTCATTCTATTCTTTGTCTTTTGTGAATAGTACTTAAATAAACCTGCACATTCAAGTACCTCTATTGTAAATAGAATTAGGTATTTTTGAGTATAGAAGTGGAACACCCAGATGATATGCAAGTTCTATTTCTAGTTTGTTGAAGAGACTCTATAATGATTTCCATAGTAGCTGCACTCATTTACAATCTCAAGGAGGTTTCCTCACATCCAGACCACCGTTTATTATTGTTCATTCTCTTAATTCCACCCTGAGTTGGATAAGATATATTCTCTGTGTAGTTTGGATTTGTGTTTCCCTGTGGATAAGGAAGTGAAATCTGCCTTGTTTCATGTCCTTGTTGAACTTTCATATTTCTACATGTATATCTCTAATACTCCCAACCTCACCTCCTGCCACATCCTCCAAGAGTATTGAAATCTGTTCTAAATCATAAATAATGAAAAGGAATCCCAGCACTTGGGAGGTGAAGACAAAATAATCAGGAATCCAAGCCCAGCCTGGGCTAAGTAGGGAACTAGAGGCCAACTTGGGCTACAAGAGGCACTGTTTTAAAAATGTGTAAGATCCAGGCCGGGCATTGGTGGCGCACGCCTTTAATCCCAGCACTCGGGAGGCAGAGCCAGGCGGATCTCTGTGAGTTCGAGGCCAGCCTGGGCTACCAAGTGAGCTCCAGGAAAGGTGCAAAGCTACACAGAGAAACCCTGTCTCGAAAAACCAAAAAAAAAAAAAAAAAAAAAAAATGTGTAAGATCCCAAAAATAATTTTAACAGATCAGAGGAAATTAGTTTCCATGTTGAAAGAGTCCTATAATCTCCTAGACTACATACATACAGACTTTGAGAGGCCATAGGGCAAAACAAAATTAGACCCTCCTGGAGCAAGTGAGATTCTGAAGGGAAACAAATCCTACCCAAAGAATGGGTTGTGAAAGGCCCCTGGCTTCTCAACTGAACAAAAAAAAAATCAAATTTCAGAAGACAAATGCCTGAACTCCATAACTCTACGTGCTGGATGTTATCTATCAAATGTGAAAGATGATTAAAATATTTGCTATTTTCTACCACTTGCATTTGTCTTGGAAAGTTGCTGTAGTGTGTGCTGCCCCAGGATGTGATAGTAAAGTGACTCTGAATTTGTCCGCATTGCTGGACACTCAATTGATGTCAAAACCAGCTTTGGGGCTATACCAAGGAAAGCATGACCAGGTGTGGACTGTACTGATGAAAACATGACCACTGTGGACTGTACTGAGGGAAGCGTGTCCACTGTGGACTGTACTGAGGAAAGCATGTCCACTGTAGACTGTACTGAGGGAAGCGTGTCCACTGTGTACTGTACTGAGGAAAGCGTGTCCACTGTGTACTGTACTGAGGGAAGCATGTCCACTGTAGACTGTACTGAGGGAAGTGTGTCCAGTGTGGACTGTATTAAGGAAAGTGTGACCTCTGTAGACTGTACTGAGGGAAGCGTGACCACTGTGGACTGTACTGAGGGAAGCGTGACCACTGTGGACTGTACTGAGGGAAGTGTGACCACTGTGGACTGTACTGAGGGAAGCGTGACCACTGTGGACTGTACTGAGGGAAGCGTGACCACTGTGGACTGTACTGAGGGAAGCATGATGTTCAGAAGAAGGGAAGCAAGCCCAGCAGCAAAGTCCAAAGCAATCCCAGTTTATTTTTATGGAGTCCTAAAACAAGAGGTGGACAAGGGGTCGGGAGTATTGTGTTTTCTTATGACTTAGAAAAAAATCTTCATAATATTTGTGTATCATATTAATTAAAACTTAAATTGATGTAAATATAATTGATCGTACTGAACATCTAAGAGTCCTACTATTTGAAGCATTCACTAAGATTTCCAAATCTAAAAACAACCACTCAGTCATTCCCTCACTTATTGGTTTGTCTCATTTTAAACAGCTTATATTTCTACAATGTCTATTTCTCTTTTGTATTTTTCCTTTTATTTATTTAATTGTTTGTTTGTTTATTTATTTATTTATTGAAATAATGTCTCACACTATAGTCCAAGTTTTTCTGTAACTCATTATGTAGCCCAAGTATGCCTTGAACTAAAACCAATCCTCCTGCCTCAGCTTCCTTGATGGAATGTGTGCTCTAAACAAGAACACTATGATAAATGGAGAGATTAAATGTGAAACAAAATAAATATTTAACGATTGAAACTTGTTTTCATCATCATCACATGGAAGAAAGAGGAAATTTTCCTACCAAGTAAATTTCTTTCTTTTTTTTTTTCCTTTGGTTTTGGTTTTTCGAGACAGGGTTTCTCTGTGTAGCTTTGCGCCTTTCCTGGAACTCACTTGGTAGACCAGGCTGGCCTCGAACTCACAGAGACCCACCTGGCTCTGCCTCCCGAGTGCTGGGATTAAAGGCGTGTGCCACCACCATCTGGCCCTACCAGGTAAATTTCATAGCACAGTGGATTAGTTGATTTTTTTTTTAAGGATACTATTTACATTAAGTAAACTATTGCTTACTGTTACACAAACATCTTCAAGACGGTCACAAGGATGCTAGCTGCTTTATCATCATGTCTGCCTTCTTGTTTGGCCTGCACTTTTCGAGTGAAGACAGTGTGCTACCTTTTATTTTGATGGCTTCCTGAATCATTGAAAGCATTCAAGACCTATTTAATAACACTTGAGTTGATTTCTTTCTCATCCATTTGTGCCAATCAAATTGTTACTATCTGCTTGCAAGAAGAGTATGAGAGCCTAGTGCATTTCAATACACTATCTAATTCTCAATGGCATATAACCCTGGTATGGATAGATGGAACCCCTGAATTACAAACTCTTTATGCCCCATTAAGAAGTGAATTTCAGGATGTCCTTCTCTATTAAGTTGATGTTTCTTAGGCAAGCTTGATTATATTAGTTCAGAACAGAAAAAGGAGTGTTTAACAGGAAGCAAGACTTCACCGGAACATGATTAGGTAACAGAAATCTCTGTTAGTCAAATGAATTCTGTAAAAATCATTTCAATTAGTTGCACGCAGACAGAGATGGGTCTGGTGGAGTTTGGGGCTGGCACGGTCACGCTGGCAAGTGTCCGGTGATGGCTACAACTGAGAATAACGCTGCCTGTGGCCAAACGCACCTCCGCCCCCCATGCTTTTCTGTGCCTCCTCGTTGTTTTCCATCACTTTATTCTGTCTCTCCTGAGGCTCTTTCCTGTCAAATTGCCTATGGCACAGATCCGATACACGGGGGCTCAAGAGCAAGGTACAGGAGTTAACGCTACCTCTCGGCACAAGAGGATGGGACTGGTATTTCCATAATATTGATAATGAAGCTTCAGTACAGGAACAGCTTCCCCAATTCACACAGCCAGACAGGACCACTTTCTTCATTGACTTATTACACTGTCCTTTCACGACACACTGCTCACCAAACCTGAGACTACCTCATGGTCTCCTCTTTTCCCACACACAAGCAGGCTCCTCAAGATAGAGGACCCTTAGTTAGCCCAGTGAAGTCCAGCCTCGGCTAGTCCACCCAAAATGGCCAGCCCGATGTCCACAGTGCAGTTGATGCCTTTCCAGCTTGCCCTTGGACTCTTCAGCCACGGCTCTCTCATGAAGAAATAAACAGGGTTATTAGAGACAAGTAAGAGAGGAAAGTCATAGCTTTTAGACCCGAATTTACCCATGTGACAAGCCTGTTTTGGTTTCAACCTTGGGTGCCTTTTTTCCTGAATCTCACCTGTGCTTTAGAAGCCCGTGTTGGCAGTCTGTTGTTGCTAAAATGAGGAATAATTCCTGCCTATTAGCAAGTGAGTTTACCTCCAGGAAACCACTGAAAATCAGTAGAAATCAGAAGAGCTTCAGCAGGAGCCTAAATTAATCTACAGGAGCCTTTCAGAGCTGCGAGCAGTATGAGTCCCCACACAACAAGGTCAGCCTAGTCACGATTTTGGCTCCGCTTCTAAAGTGGAAATGATTTCTGAAAGACAACTTGCCTGTTGATTTGTGTTGGGGGGTGGGGGTGGGGGAGGACACAAAAACAAAACATTAAGAAAATGTGACTAATCAAGAGCCCAAAGCTGGGAAAACAGAAGCTTCTGATTAGTGATGCAAAGCTGGGATCATGTCTTCTTGTATTTGTCAAAATGGGGAACATAAAATCCTGCTAACCTATTCAGCTAGCTGAAAGGTTTCCATGACAACGGTGGGAACTTGGAACATTCAGTCCTCTTGTCTTCAAAAATAACCTTTCAGTATAGGCAAGAGACTGTTAAAGGCACTAACCCACTTCACCTGAGTAGTCCAAGGTACCTAGCTGGCCATAATCACAGTCTCCCTCTGCTCTGTAAGAACGTTGAACAGTCTGTTTATCCTATAGCACCGAACAAAATTGAAGATAATTCAGCCCAGAATAAAGTATGTTTGATCTCAGCAGGTTTGCAGCACTTTTAGTTTGTACACTCATTACACCCCCACCCCCATCCCCTGCCACAGGAAAGAAAATTCACTTCTATGCATGGCATTGTATATATAAAAGTTGTTTTGATTTTTTTCTTCCAATTTAAAGACATTCAAGTTGAAATAGAAAATCCAATTAATTGTTTTCTGCCTTAACAGGCTTTCTGACAGATAATATAAAGGAAAATAAGAAATGAATATATGTATATACATATATACATATATTCCTGGGTAATGTACAAACTGTATCTTAATTTTATTTTTTAACTAATCCATTTCTTAAGTTGGTCCTGCATGAATAGCATAGATTATGAATAAATAGCTATAAAATGTAAAAAGCATCAAATATCGGAGATCATCAGTAGAGTGGCCATGTTTCCAAGCCTGGCTCTATAAAGAATCAAATCATACTCTAATGAGTGAGTTGATGCAATTAACCTACCTCATTTGGCATTCCTGTTTCTCCAAAAAGAGGCTCTGATTGGCCTCTTGGCCACCATCCAACGTGGAGCATCTCTTTCCCTGGCTTAATCAACCTCTGTCCAAGAGGCACATTTAGTTTCAAGTATTACAAATGGCAGACTCCCTAGAAACCAGTGGACCACATCAGCCTTATGGGTGAAAGACATCTTTGAGAACTCCATTCCAGGATACAAATTTCATATCTTTTTTCTGAGACATATTCTCAATGGAGCTGCACAAAGGGACAGAGGCAATAAGTGGAAGGGCATGACAGAGAAACTGAAAATAACTCAAATATAACAAGCAAACTTGAGACCGCTCTGTGCTCTCCCAGTGCTCCCGTCAGCTGCGACTCAACTTCCCCCATCTCTTTTTCTTTATATGAATTCTAAACAGCAAAGACTTTGTTTCACTGATATAACACATAGCAAAAGCTGCAGAGGAGTGCTTTTCCACTTTTGAAACATCCATCAAATCTGTAGCCTACCTGAGAGTTAATTACAAGGTCTCCCCGTTTGATAGGAACTGAGTACTGGATCTTGCTGTTTCTGTCCTCTGGAAAGTGGGGTCTCAGGACTCGAGATCACCCAGGCTCTCTTTGGATGCAACTCACACACTTGGCCCCTGCATTGCACATGTCTGTAGTTTATGTTAGATTCAAAGCCAACGAAAGGAGTGTGGTGGGGGCAAATGAAGAGTTGAGGGGGGGGTGACTCGAACTCCAGAACTCTATGTGTAAACAATTGTATGAAACATTGAGTATTCAGGATGGGGGAGGAAGGGTTCCATTTTCCCTTAATGTATGCCACTTAAAACCATTAATTTATGGTTCCCATTTTTTTGTGTGTTGTAATTCTTTCTTTTACAACTTATTTTACCTAATATATAAAATATCCAAGACTGGAAGAACTTTGTAATTCAGGCTTCCTTATCATGATCATTACTATTTGTTATATTTCACTTTAAACAACTGTATACTCTAGAGAAGAGGGATCTTAAAGGGATGATTCACTACAAACATCCAGTGCTTGTATATTCCACTGTGTGTTCTGTTTCAAGGATTTGGAGACAAAGCTGTCACAGTGAACATTGCCCTGCCATATTCTACAGTATTCTTTAATCCAAATAGTCCAAGTTTTAGCTATTTATATATTCTAGAATAGTGAGCTTGTTTCCAAGGTTTGCTAATATGAATAGTCCTGTTAAATATTTCACTGTACAAATTTGATTCCCACCTTCTGACTTCACCTCACTCTAATTTTATGATACTGCTTATAGGCAGTAAATAGATCCCAAAAGGAGGGCTGTAGCCACAACAGTGACTGCCCATAACAAGACTGTGTGACTCATTAGTGCAGTGCACTCTAGTTCATTCAGTAATTATCCATAAACGGAATATCTATAATTTAGATGACCTACCTACAGCATTCTAAAAAGCAAAAAAAAAAAAAACAGGAGAATTCATGATGTGTTGGCTTTAAAAGCCTGAAGAACTTCCCTTTTTATATACACATCAATTATTTATGTGCAGTATTCTTGAACATTTCTATCCATCATGTTATGCAGAAGCTTTGCGGAGCGAAATCCTCCCAGGCAGCTTCTAGTCATCTGGGGCGCCCTAAGCTGCTATATTTATTCATGTTTCAACGAACATGCTAAATAAGAAATTGGCAGGATGATGCAAGAGCCATGGATACTCGGTTTCGTTCTTAAGCTTGGAGTCAGGCAACGTTTCTCTGGCTGGGTTATTTCTTCCCCATCTCCTGTGCAGAATGTAAGGTGAGTAGGATTCACTCCCACACTAGGGAGTCAGCCAGGCCCTAAAACTACAATGCAAGATATATGTGGGAGAAGATTTATCCTGTGAGAAGTAAGGCAAAGTGGCAGTTAAAAAATTTGACTTCCACACTGGTCTTCCTAAGTTGCTGGTTGCATGAACCTGAGCTAGTCAGGGCTGCACTGAGCTGCAAGATAAAGAGGTAGACAGTCTACAGTACCTACTGGATAAATGTAGCACAGAAGAAGAGACAGGGCACAGAAAACAAACAATTGGAAAAACTAGTATACAAGAAAACAGATTATGCCATCCCACCCAATTGTAGAATATCTGGTAGTAATTATTATATTATTGTTGAAATTATGGCTCCTCCCATAAAGACTAAGATCCTTTCAAGACATACAAACACACAGAATCACTGAAGGACAATTTTTTCCCTCTAAATATGTGCCATGTATATAAAAACACAACATACATTGAAGTTTTTTTTATACACACAGATACACACATTTTTATACAAACAAATATATGCGTATATATTTTTCTGGCTTTATTACATATTTACTTGTGAGTTGTGTATATGTGGGTGGTCATGCCACATTACTCATGTGTGGGTCAGTGTATAACTTGTGGATGTTGGTTCTCTCTTCCATTACATAGGTCCTGGGTATTCAACTTGGGTCATCAGGCTTTGCAACAAGCACCTTAATTTGTCGTGCTATCTCCTCAGGCCCTATACATATATTTTCCACCTAGATAAAATGAAGGACAAGTCCCCCATCTCACCTTGCTATCTAGTTCTCTTTTTTCATTTTTTTATTGACCAACTAAAAGCAAGAAACCTAAGTTCTTGGCTCAAATCTAAAATCTGCTTTTTGTCAGTTTTCTGGCCTCTATTAAATTTGTTTCACAATAACAAAGAGGCCTGGGGTTTTTTTTTTTTCAATTTGATGTAAAGATTAAGAATAATATGTATCAAATTAGTGTGCCATTGGCTTAGAATATTTCATTTTAAAAATTGATGTTTGAGTTGCTGAAAATTGTTACATGAGTTTTGGCCGGAGTGGGACAGAATTTCAAATAATTTCTGAATATCCCTGAACAAGTTTCTGCTATTTTTTGTGCTTATTTATGTGGCAACATATTCTCAGCATTGACAAATATAAAAGTACTGGTAAACTCTGAAAGATGTTGGGGATGTCCTACACCCTGTAGTATTCCATTTCCAGCCAAGATTTAATTCCTTCTACAAAAAAAGGACAAACTCATCTCATTAATTATTAAAGATAAAAGCAGCTTTATCTATAAAAATTATATAGCTATCAAAAAATAATAATACAATTTTACAGGGAGTTGTGGTGATTTCATAAAATAACTGCTTATGCAGTTGTGTGTATAAAATGTTTAACAAAGTTGCTGGCACATTGTTAAGAAATCAATTAATGTTAGTATCACAATTAGTAATTAAATTACCTTAGTAAATAGCCATCTACAGGCATTGAACCCATTATCATCACCCTCCCTCTGGGATCATGTAATTATTAGAGACAATTTGCTGGGTTCTGTTAGGAAGCACAATGTCATCCATGCATCTATGCAGGGTTTTTTCCTGCAGCTGCTTATGCACTGTTAGATATGGCAGGTGATCCAACTCAGTTTCACCTTGCTTCCTAAATAGGATTTCCCCTCTCCATGCACTATCTCCACAACTGTGAATTTCACATCGCTCCAAGTTCAGCTTCAATGTATGGAGAAGGTTATTGCCTACACCAGTGTTTAAAAATGGTGGACTAAAGGCCTCAAGTGCACAGGCAGACATCGCCTCTGCAGGACATTTTAAAGGCAATAAATAGCCGGGCGGTGGTGGCGCACGCCTTTAATCCCAGCACTCGGGAGGCAGAGGCAGGTGGATCTTTGTGAGTTCGAGGCCAGCCTGGGCTACCAAGTGAGTTCCAGGAAAGGCGCAAAGCTACACAGAGAAACCCTGTCTCGAAAAAACCAAAAAAAAAAAAAAAAAAAAAAAAAAAGGCAATAAATAGCTTCTCTGGACAACAGGGGACTCTCACTAATTGGAGAAATGAAAGGAAGCCCAGGCCCCACCCATACTCACTCCCAAGGCTGTGGTGTCACAAGCACCTGTCACTACCATGGCAGATAATTTAAGGACCGTTCCCTTTGGACTCAGCTAATATCCATGTAGCCATTTTTGTTCAGCTTTAAAAAATGCTTTTGAACTATGGAAGAACATCAACCACTAGATTGTTCATTTCCAGATAGTTTCTGTCCAAATAAAAACTTTGGAAAGCCCAAGAACCACTAATGTGTATACTACAAGGACGACAAGAAGAGGGAATTTGCTCTGTGTATCTGAATCCACTGTTGTGAGAGAGTGACCCAGAAGGAAGTATTCCAGTGTCATCTGTGTCTTTGTAGCTTACCTCAGTCTAGCTGCAAATGTAGGTCTTAAATAACCACTGCATTACTGGGCAGGCAGGAGGTCAAGGGTTAAATTGAGATAGGTCATTTCTAGCAGTGTCTAAGACCATAAGTTCTGGAACAAGAAAGATCTGTGTTCCTATGCTGCCGGTTCTCAGCCACCATAACACATGCTGGAGAGAATCAATTTATAGGGAATAAAGGTTAATGACTGGGAAGGCAGCCCCTTGGGTAAGAGTTCTTGCTCTGTAAACATGAGAACTTGCGCTCAAATTCCAAATACCCACATCAAAAGCTAGGCATAGCTGCTCATGCCCCTAACTCAAGCTTTGGATACATGCAACAAGGTGGAGACAGATGGATCCCAAGGACTCACTGATGAGCCACCGTAGCCCAAACAGTGAGCTCCCAGCCCAGTCTAGTCTGTCTTGGGAGAACAGGATGGGGAGCTCCGGAAGAAAACACCCAGAGACTGCTCTGGTTTACATGGGCTTCCAATGTGCACACATCCATACACTCAGATCCATTCATCAGAGGGGTGTAGGGAGCAAGAAGAGGAGGAGGAGGAGAGAGAGAGAGAGATGAGAGTGAAGAGAGAGGAGAGGAGGGGAGGAGAGGAGAGGAGAGGAGAGGAGAGGAGAGGAGAGGAGAGGAGAGGAGAGGAGAGGAGAGGAGAGGAGAGGAGAGGAGAGGAGAGGAGAGGAGAGGAGAGGAGAGATGTCTTAACTTATAGTATTAAAGGTTCCAGGACACAGCTGGATGACCCAGTACCCTGTGCCTGTAGTAGTGTAGTACAGTGGTGAGAAAACACAACATCAAGAACTTCTCATATCATGAACAACCAGCAAAGGGAAATATGAAAGTTCCAAGGTCTCACAATCTCGTTCATAGTCATGCTTATAATGGCCCAGAGACGTCCCACTAGGACCCACCTCTTCATGAAGTCACTCGCCCTTTCCTGACAGTATTACCCTGAGGATCAAGCCTTGAACACCTGGGCCTTTGGAGAAAATTCAGAAGTCAAATAGTGGTAGTTCTGTTCTCAGTGGACTACTTTAAAGCTAATTGGCCTTGGGAAAACTACTACATTTCTTTAAGCACGAGCTTCCTAGATTACAGAAGTAGATGATGATGACAGTTATAACTACACATGGTTCTTTTGGGAAGTAAATAATAATAAAGTCAAGTGAAAGCCAAGAGTAGTTATAAACTTCTGCTACTCTTAAGGGAGGGGAGTGCCAGGAGCTTTCCCTCAGGAAAACTCTCCTGAACCTGTTCTGCTGTGCCAAGCCTGTGTTACTAGGTTACCAAGATGGGGAAGCTGCCAGACGCCAGTCTGATGGCAGCAGCTCCCGTTCGTTGTATAAAATTCCCATTTGCGGGCCTCCCAGAAGCCTCTCTAGAGTGAGGCACATAAAAGATTCATGCATATTCGGCAGTTAGCTCCAAGATAACACTTCTCAGGGGATTGATTAAGGAATTTAATTTAAACCAACAGAACCAGTAGTATGTCTGCTGAACCCACGTGTAACTGTGCTAGAGAACATAAATATACATGGACAGGCTTTAGATAGTCTGTGATTCTTACAATTATCTAGTTCAAAGGAAAGCAACCTGATTACCATATGCATGAGGCTGAGAAAGTGATACTCCTGCTCCTTGTCAGCACTAGGAGGAGCAGAGGTGGTTCTGAAATACGAATACCTTGTTACTCTCATTTGATGTATTCCAATGCTGTACAGAGGAGACAATCACCCAAATATGAGAAATGTAACTAAACTGAGTATTTTTCTTCTCAAGTTGCTGTGCTCAGGCAAATTTTTATCAAAAGAAATGCTAGCTAGCATAGTCCCTGGGAGAGCAGGCACATGGAAGTGATTAAATGTCGATAAATAAAGGGTTTCTTGTGATGAGTTGTCATTACAAACTTGACTAAGAATTATATGTTCCATTAATTGAGTGACAAACAGCTTTTTGAATTTTATCTGTCATAGAAGTTCAGTATACAAAACAAGCACTAAAAATTCTGTGGAAAACTACCGGTTACATGCCTGCGATTCTGAATTTGTAGATCTAAGTCCCTAGAAATATCTCCTGGAATGACCCTCTGTCATCCTAGGACCAAGAGACTACTGATTGCAAACAATGTGCATGATGAATTCCTCTTGATTGTATACTTTCACATTATTTTATTTGACCCTAAAAATCCCCATGATGCCGATCTTCCCTGCGTTTTGTATATCAAGAAACCAAGATATGGGAGATAAATGTTTTCCAAGATTACTCATGTTATGATTTCTATTAAATCTAAA